>NC_090451.1:320603708-320813708 GCF_031143425.1 Pleurodeles waltl | reverse complement strand
TTATACTTCAGTAAAGTCCCAGGGAGGGTGATGGTCCCCGGCACTGAAATAAGCCCATGACGGGGGCCCCTTGTGTCCTCTCCTTATTTTTTTATATGCCCCCGGGACCTGGCCCACACAGGGGCTTTAAATAAACAAGTGCAGGAGATTTTCAATTCCTGCCACAAACTTGTGCATTTTTGCTCTGACCTGCCAACAGAGCTAAGGGGTCAAAGTGTTTCTACCCAGACTCCTTTCCTTTTTTGTGCTTTTTTTAAGACTTGGCTGATGCCGAGTCCCACTATGGTTGCCCACACTTTCTGGTTGAAGTGTTGGTAGCCAATCAGAGCTGTGCATTTCCCTGCACGAGCTCATCATTATTTGTGCAGTTGTTGCAGCCAGAAATGTATTCTCCTTCTAATTTCTTGACAGCTAGTGAATGGATTTACACCATGTTGGAAAATGGGTTATTGGTAAGGGCAGGTAGGTACCTACACTTAGCAATAGGCCACTGAACTCCACTTAGGTCCGGTTAGGTCTCAGTAAATTAAACCCAGCTCAACCCTTGGTAGATTGGCAACGAGCGACAAGGCTTAACTTAGGAGACAGAGTGTAAAGCATTAAAATATCACAAAACAGTAATTAAATAAAACACAGAAAACAGTTTAAAAATCCAAAACCAATTTATAAAAATAGAATATATTTTTATCTTTAAAATGATACAAAAACGAATAAAATCGGATAAGGGAAACCGGAGATATGATTTTTTAAAGAATTATTGTTTTTTAGCACCTAGAAACAAAAAGCACCAATCGGTTCATCTGGTTGCACCTCGACCGGGGCAAAGTCAAAGTTTAAGGCCGACCGCGATGGAGCCCTGCTCAGCTACAGCTCACTGGAGGCCTCGTAAAAAGTTTACCTTCGGACTTAGTCTCTTTTCTGAAGATTTTCTTCAGCGGGACGAACCTGCCAGTCCAATCCGACCTCCTGGAACTCTTCTGCGGATACGCGTCGCGGGAACCCTCAGTGGAGATTTTTACCTTCGGACGTAGTCGTTTTTTCGAGGTGAAAATCCTGGGAAGTGTGGCAAAATTCAATCCCAGGAGGCAAAATTCTTCAAAAATCCATCATGGCTGAATCTGATTTTTGGAGGTTACATCGGCTAAAAATCATAAACACACCCCTCTCCTGCCCTCTCCTAATCTAATCAAGGGGGCACCTAGTTGTCTGGGGTTGCAGGATGTGGGGGTGTTGCTGGGTTGCTTCAAATATCCTTCTCTGCCTTTGAAGACCAGTTTGGCAGCCCCCCCTTCCTGCCTCATCATCTGCTGAGGGGAAATTCCCTCCCACAGGCACATCTCTTTGTGTGAAGCCAGGCCACTTTACACCTCATCAATGCAGCCTGGCCAGGCTGCCAGAGGCTGGTCAATCAGGGCACAGCAGCAAAAACAATGCAGGGCTTTTCAGGTAAAGTTTAAAACTCCTTACCTGAACAAGTTATATTAAATCCCACAACTGGAAGTTGTGGGATTTTATTATAACAATTAATTTGATACCAAACTCTTGGTATCCATTACTTAAGGGGACTTTTAAAATTAAAATAAAGTCTCCCCATTCTAGCCTATGGAGGCCATTCACTACAATGAGGGAAAAACTAATGTGGCTGTTTTTACCTCACCAGGGCTTATAAAACTATTTTTATAAGGTCCCTGCTTATAGTTCCATTGGCACCCACCCCTAGGGGCACATAGGGCACACCTTAGGGGTGACTTATATGTAACAAATAAGGTAGTTTAAGACTTTGGAACTAATTTTAATTCCAAAGTCAAATTTACATATAACTTTAATTTAAAAGCAGCCAGCAAGGCAGGCCTGCCTTTAAAATGACACTGGACACCTCAGCAGTGCACCTATGGGTGCACTACCTATGCTGTGGTCCCTAAACCTACATGTCCTACCATATACTAGGGACTTATAGGTAGGTTGACTTAGCCAATTATAATTAGCCTAATTTGCATATTGATTTTACACAGAGCACAGGCCCTGGGACTGGTTATCAGTACCCAGGGCACCATCAGAGTCAGGAAAACACCAGCAAAAAGTGGAAAATGGGGGCAAAAAGTTAGGGGGCCTGTGCAATCAGCCCTGTTTTCTCACACACCAAATTAGCGAAAGCACAATCTGCGTACTGAAAGCTACCTTCGTCTGTGAGAGCAGTTTCCTCTGTGTACCTGCCTGTGTCTCTGCAGGCAGGCAGACAGAGAAAACCTCTGCTCCGATGAAGGGAGAGCCGTTTGATAAGGGACCTGAGGATGTGCACTGTCTAATGGTGCTGGACATGGGGACCCCTGCACTGCCCATGCCATGGGCATGGGCAGATCAAGGGCCCCCCCTTGGGCCCCTGCACTGGCTTTCCACCAGCCTATCCATGGTAGGGTCCGAGCCATGGAAAGGCTGGAGGAAAGTGGGATTGTAATCAGCCAGGTGGAGCTGAGCTCAGCGCTGCCCTGGCTGGTTACAACTCGGCCATTATCGACCCGTCGGGAACCATGCTCCCAGCAGGGACAACAGTCCCCTGGTGGGTCTGCCTTCCAGGTTTGTAATGTGGTGGTCGGACTGCCAAATTTGCAGAAGGCTGACCTTCACCATGAGGCTGGCAGTCCTAGGACCACCAGCCTGATACTGAGGCCTAAAGTAAAAAATGAAGGCCAATCATAATGGAGCATGGTCTGGCCACAGGGAGTGGAGTGGGCCCAATCTTGTCTTACCTTAGAACTTAAAAGAAATTTGTTATAAAAATATCTGAGAAAGTAAAGTTTAGTGGAGGAAGGCAGCCAGTAGTGTCCAAGGAGAAGGTGTCATAATCAAGGAGTCGAAGTCACTGTGAAGATTTCTACGTTTGGACTTTGTCACTTTTTTGGAAGTCAAAAATATTCAGCAGGATGAAGCTGCAGGCTGTAGCTGATGGGGTCTCCATGAGGCTGGATAGCCTAAACAGGATTTGGTGCTGGGGAAAAGAATGTAGAGGGTGCTACTGACAAATCAGGCTGACTAGTGATGCACTGCAATCGAATCGGTACGTCCCAGTCTCCTGTAAGTTCTCAGAACACTTTTGGGTGGAAAATCTTCTAAGCCGGAAGCCTGAATTTTGGGCTGTTGAGTACTATTTAGCACTACTTCCGAGGGTCCTGGACAATGTAGGATCCACTTGGAGGCTAGGACTTCCTCTAGGCAGGGTCCAGGTGTAAACAAAAAGTTGTTAGAGCTTTTTGTGCCACTGCAGCTCAGAACAGTAGGGCAGCTAATTATCCCTTAGAGTAACTCTGGTAGTCCTGGGCTCAAGCAGCAGGGCAAGCCTCAAGCAACAAGGCAGTCAGACCTTCTTAGTGTCCTCCATTGGTTCAGGAGTGAACAGAAGTGTTGGCCTAAGTGTTCTATACCTATACCTAGTACTAGCTTTGTAGTGGAATAAACCTCTGTAGTTTTCCCCTTAGAGATGGGTCTTGAATTTCCATCATCCCTGCCCAGGTTCCAAGATGTCTGGGGTGACAGAATCCTGCTGTTGCGTTCTTTGTCAACAAGTGAATAACATGGCTAGACAGAAACAGGCAAGAGACGAGAAGTCTGTTGTCACCACTGGCATCAACCTCTCATCCTTTTTCTGGGAACACAGCACACCACCTCCATTCTGTTCTAGGTGGAGGCTTGAACAACAATGGTACCACCACCACAAAAACAAGAACAAATGGCCGTTAGAGCTACATTGACTACAGTCATAGCTAAGACCAGTTAGTCATAAATCACACTGTCACAGGGGCAAACCATATCTTCTCAGGAAACTCAACAGCAACAAGAATCTGCTCCACCTGATGTTTATCAGGTAGGAGCAAGCCAGGAAGTTTACCAGACTGCATTGCAGGGTAATATAATAACTCTGTTATTAGACACATTATCTTGTTTATAAATTCCAGGTAAAACAAAGAGCACCTCCCCATCCTCTCTATGCTCTCCCACAGATTATATGGATTGGATTTTCAAGCCATGCTATTGGTGATAAACACAAAGGAAGGTTCCAGAAAACCTACTTGGAAGAGAGGATGATAAACCAGTAACTGTTCATTTCAAGAGAAAGATATAGAAAGTGCAGATCACCTCTATTCAACCTTCACTGAGTAATGTAGTACGTACAACACCACCTGCTTCCATCTTTTCAAGAACACAAAAATGTGTACCAACCACCATCCTGATGTCACCAACAATCATCCATACCACTGTCACAACCCGATATAGGGAAAGACAACCAAAGCCACATAGCTCCACGCCAAGAAATTGTCCTGGCTTTGGCTCTGTAACAAAGCTATTCTCCCTGGTTTGGGACTTATTTACACTCAGGCCACATGAGAAATTGCAATATTTGCTGCAAACCAGCTTATCATTGAAAGCCAGGAGCCCATCATGGTACTGGAGCCAACTGACCCAGCTGAAAAACCAACATGCAAGCATGTAGGTAGATTAGCATCTGAAACAAATGGCTGATGTTGAGAAGGCAAATAGACAGAATAAGCCAGTGATAATGAGTTAGGTGTCATAATACGAAGAAGCCCAATCACTCTTACTGTGAAATCTTTACTTGCAGCATTCTCAGCAAGGCACAACGATATAAGGGATAGAGTCACCCAAAAGTGTTCAAGCAAACTACCTGCTTCCTCATAGGTCTCTTGAGGTGGGATTGTCACAAATAAAACAACAAACACAACACCCCACTGCCAAGTCTATGTTCAATAAGGAGCCATCATTCCACTGAATTCATGGTTCAATCCATTTATAAAATGGCAAGCTGGAGAAAATATAAGTGAGTGACTTCCTGCTTGTTTCTTTAATGGAAGGAAAAGTATTTAAGGAATTTGTGGAGAACCTTTTACCAAAAACAATGTTCCAAGTTGGACCTATTTTTCAAATGTTGGCTTAACTAATGAATGATGATTCATGTGATGGATGTGAATGGGCTTTGGTAAACTTATCATTTTTAATGGTTGGGTAAGCAATCATTCTGAATGAACACTTCCATGTATTGCAGGGATTGTTACTTGACCGGCCTTATAACTGCTTTCCAGCATATCTTGATTATTTTCTGACCTCTGAATTAGCACTGAATGGATGAACATGAAACACCCTTTTCTTTTTCTGTTCAAGAGGAGTGTCTTTTTGGAAGAAATACAATTGTCAATTACCATCAACAAAGTCTAGGAACAGGCCTAATGCATATCTACTTCTATGAGGAAAAAGATTCAAAAAGGCTTACACCCATGGACTAGAAAGAGGTGATTTATTTAACATAATGCAGACTAGTTTCTCAAGACAAATGCTAAGTGATTATCAATAATGTTGTGGACATGATAGGCAAAGCTAAACCTTCTTTGGTTGGGTGATCAATCATTCTGGGTACATGCTGCTTGTTGCCCGATTGTTTTAGTTCTGATCTAGATAGGGTTTTAATAATTTCTATGCCAGAATATAGTCTGCACCCTGCACAACATGTTTAATGTGACTCTCAAATACTGTTCTATTTTCTCATTCAACAGGCCTTCTCTTCTGTAAAGAGCCTCCATAGCTTTCCTGTTCTGTGGTTCAGCCCTGCTCGTAAGACAGTAAAATCCATAAGAATGAAGTTACACTATTTGTATAAAGTATCCTTTTTAAAAACGTTTATGGCACATGTTTTTGAACTGTGTGTACTCTTGCCATTTTGGATTCCAGCTTTGATAGCTATAAATAACTTGGGAGTCTGTAGGATGCTAAAGACTGAATAAGTTAAATTAATTGTCATCTTTCTTTCATGAAAGTTGTACCAAACTCATGGAGTTGCAGAATGGTGATCTTGTCTATCTCCAAAGGTTTTCTCTAATTCGATCTATCCATCCAATCTTTGATGCTCTCACTCTCTTACCCCTAGTTGTGAGACTTAGGGGCAGATTTATGAAAAGTGGCTCTTCACCTAGTGCAGTGTCACTTTTCTTGCACCCCTTAGTGCTCCCCAAACACCATCATGGTAGTGCTGTATTTAAAATATGGTGCACCACAGTGGTAGCTAGGGTGACTAGCACCATAATTTGTTATGCTATTCCGGAGCTTTGCAGGATTAGTGTCAAACATTCTGACTCTAATCCTGCAATCAATCAATCAATCAATCAAGGATTTACAGAGTGCACTAATCACCCGTTAGGGTCTCAAGGCGCTGGGGGGGAGCTACTGGTCATAGAGCCATGTCTTGAGGCGTTTCCTCAATCTCAAGAGGTCTTGGTTCTGGCGAAGGTGGAGCAGTAGGGAGTTCCAGGTTTTGGCGGCTAGGTGAGAGAAGGATCTTCCTCCAGCGGTGGTGCGGCGGATGTGGGGGATGGAGGCGAGGGCGAGGCTTGCGGAGCGAAGATTGCGGGTGGGGGAGTGGAAGGTGAGTCTGTCGTTGAGGTAGGCTGTGCCTGTCTCGTGGAGGGCCTTGTGTGCAAAGCACCCAGATGCCCATTGCAACCAATGGGAGCCTCTTTTTAATGCCTGCACTTAGCAGACATTAAAAAATGCCTATAAAAATGGCCCAAAGGAATCTCATAGATTTCTTTGCACCATTTGTACACCCCCCAGGCGCCGGAACATCCATTACATACGTTATGAATGGGGCAAGTCCACCATACATCTAAACCTTATTATGCTAATATGTTTTCCACCATCAACAGATCTCATTCTTGGTGAGGTGGTTGTGGTGTAAGAAACACAAAACCTTTTACAGGAAAAATAAATCAGCACACACCATCGTCTTTATCTAAGCCATGAAGGAAAATCATTGCGCAGAAAATTATAATAATGGTAGGTCAGCTATACAGCTTTTTTGCATATTATACACCTGATGAAGAATCAGCCAACCTACTGAACACAACAATTCTGCCAAACTAACATTTTCCAGAGACTTGGATATTAATTACATTTGCTTTAGTCTGACCACTGTGTTGTTTTATTGTGGCTCTGTCCTGGATCTTCCCCTCATTCTACATCCTCCTTTAGTTTCATGATATTTTTGCTTGTTCATCTGCTTCATTCAGAAAAAGAAATACCTTGTTTTTAATGTGATATGTTCCATGTTTGGGCATGCTAGTGCCACCAGAAGGTAGTCCCTCTGGCAGAACCCCTGCATGAACACCTACTTATGGGTAATGGCAGACTAAAGCATTTTTGGTCAGGTGAGAACTGGGATGAAGTAGTGGCTTAGATATCTGCATTCCAAGCAAATTTGGCCTATATTTATACTTTTTTATGCAAAACTGCACAAACACAGTTTTGCGTCAAAAAGAATAGTGCAGGCTTGCTTGATTCCAGGGTGCCAATTTGGTATCAAATTTATGGAATCCCACAAGCCGGTGCAAAGGGTGGGCTAGCGTCAATAAAAATTACGTTAGCCGGCTGGGGGTGGCAGTATGGGAGAATGGGGATTTGCACAAAAAAATGACATTAGGCTGGTTAGAGACAAAAGAAATGCCTCTAACCAGCCTTGTGTCATTTCCTGATTGAAAACCATCCATACCACATGACTCCTGTCTTAGAAAAAACAGGAGTCATGCCCACCACTCAAATGGCCAGCACAGGGGACAAGGGTCCCCTGGGCATGGCCATTGCACGCAGTGCCATGTAGGGCCATTTCAGGGCCCCAATGACACTTAAAAAAATATATATACAATACTTACCTATACTTACCCTACTTACCTGAGATAGGGTCGCCCCATCCTATGGTGTCCCTCTAGTATGGGTAGGGGTGTTCTTGGGGCTTGGGGTGGGCACATGTGGGCTCTTTTTATGGTGTTTTACAATAGAAATGGGTCCACAGATCCCGTAACGCCTGCCCTGACCCAGACGTTAAATAATGGCACCATTGTTTAGGCCCACATTCCTCCTGTGCACTAGTTTTGCACAGGAGGATTAATAAGGCACTAAGGCCTTAGAGTCATTTTTTGGATTAGAACGCCCACCTTGCTTCTCAATGATGCAAGGTGGTTTCATGCATCCAAAAAATTACTTTAACTCCAATATATTGGTGCTAGATGGGTCTAGTGTCAAAATATAAATATGGAATTAAGTTTGAGCTGAATTTGCGTAAAAACAATGATGCTATTTCAGTGCAAACTGAGTATAAATATGGGCCTTAATTGTCAGTATTCGTAAGTTAAGAGTGACTGCAGACAATAGGGCACTACCTAGCTATTACTGGATCAGTGTTTATGCTCAATTAACATTAAGTTATTAAAGGGGGAAAAAGGTTGCAAATGGTTAGTTTTCCAACCTTGATTTCAGGAGGGTAAACGTGAGGCCTTCTTTTGAGGTAATCTGCTAAAGGAGCTAAGGTCAAATAGGGAGAGAATAAAGAGAGAATGATTTGGGTGGACAATTTCTTTGTGACGGACTAGGCTCAGTAGGCAGATGGAGCATTCTAGCTGTAATTTACAGAGAAGCAACAGTAAATACTAAAGCAAACAAGTCACATATATTAGTGAGAAAAACATATTAATAATAAATATTTCAATTTTATACAAAAAAAACTGTCTCCATCCACCCACAACAGACTGATCCCAACCTAAACCCTAAAAACACTTTTAATAACTTAACCTAATCCTACTCTAATAAACTCACACTACCTCTTCACCCCCAACAGGAAATGCCCTCTCCTTAGAGTCTATAATCTCAACTAGAAACTAATTATACCACTTACTCAATTCACACCACATACTCCACCCACAACAAGCCCACCACCCATCTTACACCCAAGGCAAATCACTAATTGAAAAACTACCCGTTCCCAAACTGTCCACATCTTCACCAGCTGCAACAGGCCCATACCCTCCTTAATGAAAATGCCCCTCTAGAATGTCCATTCTTTTTACAATGTCTTTCCTGGCATCTTTAGTTTTTCCCAGTTCTTTTTAAGTCTTATAAAGGAAGAGCACTGTAGTTGTGAAGGAGGGAAGTGGTGGTGGCTGTAAAGGGGTCATGTGCAGTCACCTCTGATGGCTGTGGCGATGATGGAGCCTTAGTCTTTGTTCTGTTAGTGGAGCACTGTAGGAAGCAGAGGCCGCTGCCTTTTCCTCCACCTGCCAGATTTCCAGCTGATGGAATGGTCTGGGGTTCTTCTGATGTAGCTGAGAGGCCATCTTATGCTAACACTTGTCCTCCTTGCACCTTGACTGTGACGCCAGGTCATTAGCAGGAACTTCAAAATGGTCTGAGTGAAAAAGAAAGGAGATTAATTGTAATAACCACTGTAAGACAGTCACATGGTGTTATTGGTAGCCTAGTGCCTTCAGGTTTTATGTAATTCTGTGTTCCTGTGTCTTTTTATATTTTAATCATGCAATTAATATTTGCAGTACTTGACATAATAAAAAAGGATTTGGTCACATGGAAGAACATTTAAAATATTTGAATTTGTGGGCTGATAAGTTCACCAGACACTAAGCAAAAAATGATGGCAACAATCTCTTATATATATTGCAATCAAAAACTATGGTGCATTAAGTTTATTCTGTAAAATGTATTTTACTGCATCATGAAACATTAATTGCTCTAACACTGTGAAGCAACATAATTTTCAGATAATTATTCACACATAATAACAATAATTCCAGAGGCATTACTTTTTCTCCGAGCCTAAGTTCAGTCCCTCAGATCACACTCTCAACTCTAATTAATTACCAAATACAACAAATGATATTCATTAGTAGGCAAGCAAGTGTTAGTTATGACTGTTACTTTAGGCCAGGGTTTGGGCTAGGAGTAGGTTTGGCTTTGGACAGGCTTGGTGGTTAATGGAAGGTAGATGCACGACCAGAGTGAGAGATGCCACATGAAGAATTTATGAAGAAGTTGAGAGTGAAATGTGACACACGCTATTATGGGGTGGGAAGTTGTAGTTTTAGGTGAGCAGTGGACATTGGCTAAAACCGTCTTCTTCTACCCTTTAATTTTAATGTTTAAGAGGTAGAAACAGAAACATAGAGAACGTGGATAACTTAAAAAGGATTATAGAATGGGATTATGAGCAAGGAAGGGATACTTTACCAAATGTAGCAGTTGTCAGAGAAAAGGAACATGCTGTATCACTCATCCCAGAAGCAACTTGCTCATTTGCTTATCTTTCCTGGCTATGCATAGGACATTAAATGAGACATTGTTTAAGTGTCATAGGACTATCTTTTTACATATGCTTTAAAAAAGGAAATATGGTAAAGGAAAGTTTAGGTTATGCTTACTGCCATGATCAATAAATTAATTTTATCTATTCTATTACCATTGTGATTAATGTTTATTAATTTCCGTGGCCATAATGTGTTTTAAAAAAGAATCACAGACAACATTTAGCTAAGAATTTTTGTAGAAGCAGGGAATGTTTGTCTGGTTTCATTGTGCTTTTTTTCTTGTAAAGTGAAGAATTTGAATAATAATATTTTTGGTTCATCCCAGGTTACCTGATGGTATACATCCACTGCCTGTTGTATCTCTTCCCAATCCCCTTTCCTCAGGTACCTCTTTCACTTCACCATTCTGAAATATTTAGTCTCAATTTAAAGAGGAGAGAAATCACTATGGTACTTCTTGATATCCCAGCTTTGGACATTGGTTTAAAACGTATGAACGTTTTGTAATATTGATCCAACCATATACAAGGGAATCAACTTACATGTGTTGTAGCGCACTAATTCCCATTTTTGTAAACCAGTTAAGTGTGCAAAGAGGACTGGATATCAGGAGTTAATTTCATCTCTCCAGAAAAGATGGAATAAATGATGTTCCGTTACTATGACGGCATTACATAGTTCTACTAATAATCCATTCACTGTGTGTGTCACAGAATAGACTGTGCTTATTAACTGCATGCTCCTTATTAGAGCTTATGGGTCACAATATAATAATAATAATAATAATAATAATAATAATAATAATAATAATAATAATAATAATAATAATAATAATAATAATAATAGAGTTAGTATTTTATAATATACTTCATTTTCATCTTTTCGGAGACTCCCTTGATGAGTAGAGGGATTTTCAGTTCTGTAATATTTAGGACCAGCAATTATATCACCATCATTCAAGACCTTAATTCAAGGTTATGGAGACAAAGGACACCACTAATGGAATGATGGCTAAGGACTCCTAAAATCTATAGTTTCTGACAATTCCACATTTCAATATCACTATTACAGCATGCCTACCTTAGCCTTTGGTTTCAATAATAACCACAGAATGTAGATCTTGAAATGTGCAATTGTAGAAACGTAAATTAGCTTTACCATGAGAAAGAGGAGGACAATTTAATGCAGATGTAGCGGAACCGTGAAACCTTTCCACATAATCAGCATGACACTGGCAATAAAAGAGAAGAGTAGCGGGCAAGAACTAGAGGCTGCAGCCAGGGATACATTACTTCTTGTACTGAGACATTTAAATTACTTATGGAAGTGGTCAATTCCGACCTTTCCCTCTTAAAAGCATGAGTCTAAAAGGTCACGTCATGTCTCATGCATACGGCCAGGTGTGTTTTTTTGCCAACAGCATATTCCATGGTATGATTCATAAACTCATAGGAATAGTTGTATATTCAACAATACACATTCCAGAATGCAAGATTCTGTTGGATATAAATCAAATCTGACTTCAGGGTACTGTCAGAAATATCATGTGCCCACTAATAGCCTAAGAAGAGTCCTATACATGCAAATCCCTCCATTGGGTACTTTCTTCCAAGTATACGTTTCTTGCCAGCAGACAACAAAGAGTTAACTTTGCTTTCATTATGCAACAAAGTAATTCAATAGATGAAAGCAATTGGCCCTCAAAGAGGTTCAATGTTTCAATGAGAAGCTGCAAGCAGAAACAAATTTGACTTTTTTTCTCAAAAGGTTTTTATACACTTACATGAAGGTGCATCTGCCATGACCACTAAAACATCCTCAAGAAGCTTGACAGGGTTCACAAATTCAGATGAGTACACCATATCTAGAAATTTGCACCAAAGTAGGTCTGAGTGGCTACTTTCAGTTATATTCAGGCATTGATTCTAAAGTCTGATGCAAATGTGACAGAATGGGTGTAAGATATCTTAACCTTAGCTGTATAAATGCCATTCAACCACCAAAAACCTAAAAACAGATTTAAGAAAAGTGGTGCTGCACCCAATGCAGTGCCACTTTTATTGCTACCTTTATAGCCCCCCCTAATGCCACCATGTTTATGCTGAATCTAAGATACGGCACAGCATGGCAGTAGTTAGGGAACTAGCGGCAACATTTTTAATGCTAGTCTTAACATCAAAAATGTTGACTGTAATCGTTCAAAGCCCGTTGAGGTCCATTAAAAATAACGTTGTGCCTCCTTTTAATGCTTGCTTTGATTTCTTTGCACCATGTTTCGGCCACCCTAATGGGGGAATGCCCCCCCATTGCATACATTATGCCTGTCGCAGGCATAATGTGGGGGTAGGGGGTTACAAAGTGGCACAGTGCATGCATTGTACCACTTGTAAATGTGGTGCAATGATTTTGGCCTTGTTGGGCCACATTAGGGTGAAAAAAATGATGCTAATGTGGCGCAGGGAGGCGCTACGACCTCTTAAATCTGGGCCTTAATCTTTGAAATTGTATGTGTTCTCTCTGTTCCTTACTTTACAGAGGTACTAAAGAACAATGGCCTTGTCCCTCATACGTCTATATTCATTCCCCACCATCAGCCTCACTGCTCAAAATTTCTCTAAGTATTTTCATTGATAGTGATTCAGCAAAAAGTAAAGGGTAGAAGAATTGGCATCATGTCACCTGTGACATTGATTGATTGCAGAAAGTGGCTTCAAGCAACAGCTGATCACTACTAATATAACATAAAATGATTTCAACCAGCTGTTAACCATGATGACATGACAGGAAGCGACATGAAACAATTCTTCATCCTCCTTTTTATTGCTTCCCAGAAGTGATATCATAGACATAATTGACTTTGTCCCTCATAATTTATATTCATTTTCCACCACCAGTAACTACTCGTATTCACTCTTTCCCTAAATACTATCATTGATGTTGATTAAGCAAAATGCATAGGATAACAGAATTGACATTGTGTCATATTTGACCTGATGGTACTGCAGGAAGAGACACCAGGCAACTGATCACTATGTCATCAGATGTAATGATATCACTCAACCCTTTACCATGATGATATTACAGGAAGTGACATAAACATGTTGCTCATACTTCCTTTCTCACTTTCCAGAATTGGCATCTCACACCAGTGACCCAGGAATAAAGAGAGTGACACAACATAACATTTGGCATTGTATGAATACTTTCTATCTTGCAAGGTTGGTCATATGTCAACCATATATAAAACAAATTTTCTTTCAAGTTTGAAGTATGATAAAAGAGGCATCTAACTATTGCGATAATATCATTATTTCAAAGTGAAATTAGTTACATTGTAAAAAAGCACATTATCAATGGATAAAATTAACAAGTATGGAAGTGTTTCTTGAAGGTTACATAACTGGTGTTGCTGATAAGTAAACCTGTTGCTTATTGTTACTAATTGTTTACTGTTACAATTGATTTAATTCTGTGACACTCATGTACTTAAGCAAACTGCTGATTGTGGACTGTCTGATAGAATACCAATGCTAAAAATAATGTATGAACAGAAGATGGTGTTAACAATATCGAGGAACAAAATATCAAGAGGGCAAGCACAAAAAGGTAAATATAGATCTACTATTCTTAACTCCACATCTATCTACCTTGACGATATATATATGATCAAGGTACATAGATGTGGAGTTAAGTATAGTAAAACTTGAAACAATATTTTGTCCATACAATATTTTGGACTTGATATTTTGCCCAAACACCCTGTTTGTGAATAGGAAGAACTTTGTAGTTGCATGTGAGAACTGCGAATAAGATGTGACATTTGCTACATATTTTGAAGTTTTCCAGGCCTAGACCATAGTATCTAACACCTCAGCTATTAAGTACGCCAGCTGGATGCTTTAGGATATAGGACACATGCTTTAGTTTTATTTTAATTACTCATGAAAGAAACAGATACTGTGTTGGCAACATAATTTATTAACTTTTTTAAATGTGTAATATATGAAATTATTTTGATTTATTTTTGCACTTTTTAAAAAATTGTGTTGGATTCATACATTTTTGTATTACTATACACATTTGCATGTCTTTAAAACATTTTTATAAATAAATAAAAAGTTTAACAGCAAACCGAAAAAACACATTAAAAAATGCCTTTTGTTTCTCCAGAAATGGACAGATGACAGAAAAAAGAAAAAAAGAAAGTAGTACACAGGAGAATTGAAAACCACCTAGAAGTCACTGGCTTAGAAACACAGTAGGCATGAGTGTGTCTATATTTCACATCACCCATGCCCATGCACAGCTAAACATATATCTCACTATAGGTTTGGCATGTAGATAATGTCCATACTTAATAATACCTCTAAAAGAAAACACAAAGCTATGCCCATCATCCAAAGATGGAGTAGAAACGTTCACTGATTTGTGCAATTCATTTTTATAGTATGCCAATCCAATTTTGTAATGTATATGCACAATAAAATGTTTCAAACACTGACCACATAGCCCAAATTACTAAATGCACAATGCTATGTACTAAGCATGATGTGTACATACCTTTCAGGTGGACCTCATTTCATTTTAATATCTAGCTCACATTTTTATGTCACTTAGGCCCATATTTATATTTTTTTAGCGCCGCATTTGCGTCATTTTTTAATGCAAAAGTCGCACAAACTTACAAAATACAATTGTATTTTGTACGTTTGTGCCGCTTGTGCGTCAAAAAATGACACAAATGTGGCGCTAAAAAAGTATAAATATGGGCCTTAATGTCCCCTAAATATAAGATGGGCCTTTGTTTGCATTTCCTCTCACTCTGTGCAAGTAGAAACAATACAAGAAGAACATAGAAGGCAACATACAACTTCCATTCTGTATTTGTTTGCTTCTTATGTTTTCTTTCCCAGGTATCGCTATCCTGTTGATGAATACTTAAAGGCGAGTCAAAGCACTTCCTGAAGGCAAGGTTTTTAGCACTGCATGCTTCACACATTAATTGTGTCTAATCACACATTGACACCGGGGCTACTATAAATTTGCTACATCTTGATGGAAGCCTGTGGCATTTGTAGGCCAGAGTTAGGAGCTGAAACATGTCAATGGGTGTAAGTGAAGGTTTTAGGACTCACGCCAGCCGCAAATAATGGCTACCTTTGGCTGATGTATTTGTTTTTTCTTGGTCTCCTCGCTAGGATATATCAAAGTGCTCCCAAAAAGACAGTTGAGCCCATCCTGGCTTTTAGGAACTGGGCGGACCCAATAATGAAGCATGTTCTAGAGTGGGTGAGGCTCATATATAAAGGAAAGCTTCATTTTCTTTATACACCTTTTCTTTCTTCCTAGAGAAGAATTTTTGCTGTAGCCTGGCTGTGAACACTCATTTTTTGTGGTAACTTCAAAAGTGACCAGCTTTTAAGCTATAAAGGAGTGACATTATAACCAAGTCAGAATAATAGCAATACACACTTCCAGCAGTATAAACACAAGGAGTATGCTTACGATGCTGTAACTAGACTTACCGGGACATGGCACCGTGTTTCTCTCCCTTTGCCCCGTCACACTTTAGGTTGGTGCAAGGCTGTGTATGTTGTGTTAAGCATAGGTTTTTTTGACTGGAAAGAGACCCTTCCAGTACAAGAACTATGGATTAATACTTTTTCTACTTTTTCCGTGTTATGTACAGTACAGGACACGTGCAAATGTGGAGACATTTAAAAGGCATGCCACTGTTGTGCCTGTCTCTAGGCAGTGTCATTTTCTGGAGCAATTCCCTCTCTGCAAATGTTAGTAGACAGGGATTTGCATCAATGGGTGGTGGCATCAGAACACCCCTTTACCACACATGGAAAGCACTTTTGATGCAAAGTAGCACATACCACTACTTTGTGTTACTTTAGACAACTTCTCAATGGAGATCATGATTTGCACTGGGAACTAAATCTCCCCACAACATTTTGGAGTATATTTAAGAGCCCCTAGCACCACCTTAGCGCTGCGAGAGCGTCATATTTTTGATGCTAAGGTGGCACTAACGTAGCTTTTCTGCCATGCCATATTTACAAAGTGGCACAATGCATGCATTGCGCCACTTTGTAACCCTTTCCTCCACATTATGCCTACACCAGGCATAATGTATGCAAGGTGGGGGTTCCATCTCTAGGAGGCCCACAAAAATGGTGCAGTGAAATTTAAAAGATTTCACTGTGTCATTTTTGGTATCATTATTTAACACCTGCTCAGAGCAGGTATTAAAATACCTGTCCCATAGTTACCTATGGGCCGCGTTGCACTTTGCTGCACTTGTGTCAAAATGTTTGAAGTTAGTGTAGCAAAGCACCACAATAGCATCAACAATGTTGACACTACTGTGCTAACGATCACCATGGTGCTCCCTATTATCAGACGTTGCAGCCATGGTGTCATTAGGTGCTGGTAGGGGGGGCACAAAAAAAAGTGGCGCATCATAGCTGATGCGCCAATTTTTTTTAAATATGGGCCTTTGTGTTGTAGAGCTGGTGCAAAGTGTTCAGTACATGGGGTAAAGTTCTGTGCTCCAAGTGCATGACGATCCACAATTTTAAGAAAACATACAATGAAAAGGCCCAATCACATGCCATACAGTGCACCATTTAACATGAACAAAGCGTTTGAATTATGATACTGGGCATGACATCAAAGACCCAGATTAAAGAATACACATACACATACATTACATCAGATATTACATTCATTACCCTGTAAAGTTAAAGGAGGTTTATAATTTAGGTGTGCATGTCCTACAGGACATTATGTTCTTGGGTCACTGTAGTGGTCTTTTTTAATTTAGATGTCTAATAACCAGTTCACAAATATTAAAATACAACTTTCTGTCAAAAACATCAATTTAAAAAAAAGAAACGATTAAGCAAAATGTATTGATAGCTTCAGTATAAAAATATAATCCTCATACCAATCAGTAGCTACTCTTCTCTCATATAATGGGAGATTATATAAGTTTTGGAAACTTGCAATGGTGGCTCCATGGTTATTAATGCCTGCTATTAGTCCAGGCAGTGGTGACTGGGAGTGCATTGTGAAGAACAAAGTCTTTCTCCCTACTAAAGAATGGTGATTTGTGGGGCAACTAGGCAGTAATGATCCAGGTGTTTCCCAGTCTCCCTATGACCTAAAAAGACAGAAAATGATCAGGAAAAATGTAATGGACAAAATATAGAAAGAACACTTGACCAGGTACAATAGATCGAATTATCCCTTGGCTTTGAGAAAAAGGTAAATTACTTAGGCCCTCATCACTACTTCAGTGATCTTTTTCAGGTGCTGGCGGTCTTAAGACTGCCCTCTTACGGCACCAATACTGCCATGCCAAAAAGAGACCGCACACAGTATTACAACCCATTATATGGTGTAGAGGAGTCCAGATGGTGAGGCGCTGTTGGCGGTGGAAGCACCAGGACCCGTCACCTCCTGGATGACCTCCTCGACAGATGTGGTAAGGGGATCGTTTGACAGGGGAGGGGGTGGTGTGTGTGTACCTGAATGCCTGCATGTGTGAGTGCATGTGTGAATGTTGTGAATGCAGGGGAGGTGGGGGTATATTTGGGTGCACATGTGAATGATTGTTTGTGGATGGGGTGGGGGTGAGTGAGTGTTTGTGGATGGGGAGGGGAGGGTGTTTGTTGGTGTGTGTGTGCGGGTGTGGGCAATTTAGTGCGTTCGTGCCATTGAGCAGATGGAAGGGGTGAGTGTGTGTATGCATGTGTTTGTGTTTAAGCGGTCATGTATGCATGTGCATGTGTTTGTGTAAGTGGATGGGGAGGGGTGCGTGGTTGTGTGAGTGAACAGGGAGATTGGGTGAGTGTGTGTATGCAGTGCAGGGGAGAGCGGATGAATGTATGTATGCGGTGCAGGAGAGAGTGGGTGAATTTATGTATGTGGTGCAGGGGTGTGTGAATATATGTAAGCGCTGGGGGAGTGAATACGTGCTTGAGTGCAGTGTTTGTGTATGTATGTTAGTGTGTGGGAGTATGTGAGTGCATGTGCATGTGCATGTGCGCGAGTATGTGGACGGGTGTGCGAGTGTATCCTGGCGACAGCAATGCTTATTCCTGTTGCCAGGGTAAAAGACCACAAGCTTTTTCTGGTGGTGCGACCGGCAGAAAAATGCTGGCGGTCTCCCACCTCGTGATACCACTAGCGGTATCACACCTTCTACCATGCTGGAATGGAATGTGGTGGGATGGGTGGAGGCTCGGCGGTTTGGCTTCGGCCAAACCACCAAACTCCTAATTTGGTGGTATTCACCGCTAGACTGTTGGCTGTGACACCGCCAGTGTGGCCCTGGCAGTCTCATGACTGCCAGGTTTGTAATGAGGACGTTAGTCTCATCCCATCACCCGACAACAGAGGCTTGAGAATAATGATTAAAACTGTGTAATTACAACTTTATCTAAAACCTTCCACAAACCCCATCTGGAAGCCAGGTGCAAAGCTTCAGAGAATTTCCAATGCAGCCAGCTTTTCTGGCCTTTTTTTCAATATCACATCTCCAACCTTACCTGAAGAACCTGGCTAACCATAGGGAAAGGAGAATGTTAACCCTGATAAGGAATGGTACCCTGCCACAGACACCTATGCTTAAAAAAGGCAACTTGCAACCTCAGCTGAATGCACTTGTGGCCAGAGAGACAATCTATCCCATCTATTGCTGCCCTGCCCACATTACAGAGCGACAAGAAGAAATATGATCATGAACATCACAAAAAAGGAGCAACTAGAGACTGACATTTTGATCCTCTTCTACTTGTTCAGTTACTTATTAAAGGTAACAACAAGACTCATGGATTGCTATCTGGTCAAAATCTGGGACTGAACAGAAGAAGAAGTGCAAGAGACCAAGGGCCTGATTTACAAGGCTCTAGCGCATCCGTGCACCATATTAGCGTACTTTTTTCAATGCTAATGTGGCTCAATGAGGCCAAAATCACTGGGCCATAGCTACAAAGTGGTGCAATGCATTCATTGTGCCACTTTGCTACTCCTTGTGCCACATTATTCTTGCACCAGGCATATGCAAGGGGGCATTCAGCATTAGGAGGCCTGCAAAAATGCACAATGAAATCTATAAGATTTCATTGCACCATTTTTGGCATAATTTTTAATGCCCGCTCAAAGCTGGCATTAAAAGGAAGCACCCACTGAAATCAATCGGTCTCCTTGCACTTGACTCCACTAGCATCAACATATTGGACGCTAGTGGAGCAAAGTGCCACAATAGCTTCAAAAATGTTTACGTTATTGGACTAATGTGCGCCATGGTGTGCTGTCTTGTAAATATGACGCATTCATTGTTGTCATTCGGTGGTGGTGGGGGGTGCGCAAGAAATCTGGCACATCAACACTGATGCACCAGAATCTTGTAAATCTAGGCCATAGGACTGAAACTCTCTCTAGTAGTATGAAACTTAAAACCAAGAATCTTAAGGAACTTTGAACTGAATATTTATTTCAATGTACAGATTTTTCCTATGTTTCTTTTTTCACCTCACCTTTTTTCTAATTGATTTTAAGAAATGTTCTATTATTTGTTATTCATGTGTGAAAGGCGGTTTATCTGAAAACACCTGTAATACATCTAAGTCTAAATCTCTTCAGTAAGATGGTGATATTGTATAACATCCAGGCCACATATATAATATGCATAGCTTCTTTAGGCCCAAGAGGCTTACCTTCACCTTCACTAATTCTGTAGCCATGACCTATAGGATTTAATATTGTGAGACGCAGAGCTTACATGCAACTTCTAAGTTCCATTAGACAATCACTCCAGTACACCTAGTGCAGTGCCACTTTTCTTGCACTCCTTAGCGCCCTCCTAACACCACCATGTCTGCGCCATATTTAATATTCGGCGCACCATGGCAGTAGTTAGGAAATGATGCTAATGTGGCACAAGGAGTCACTAGGGACTTTTAAATATGTCCCTAAGTGTATATTCGCTACCAACGTATTTTATTTGCCCAGTTTACCCGGTTCAATTTGATTTTTTAGTGCCTTAAAACAGACGTGCTGGTAGGCTTATTGTTATTGATGCATGAGCATCACTAGTGAAACGTGTGCATTACTTTAATGTATCCTAAGTTATTGGCCATTCATTTACAGGTAATTATGCATTTAGTTTTTTTGTTGTTTTTTTTGGTGCCCGTGGGCAGGCTTTTTCAAGGATCCAATGGATTACAGAGTAAAGGAGACTCACTCGTGATCCTAGTTCATCAAGTATGTTCAGCTTCATCAGTCAACAAACTATGTATATTAGAAACCTCTGATTACTAGGCTGTATGTGTGCAGTAGATTTAACAATTTGAAATGTTACAATAAATAGGCATATCATGGAATGTGACCACACCTCAAACATTTCTTTTTGAGCTTTCGACATTTTCATCCTTATCATTTCTGTACAATATAAAATGATACAAACACAACTAATATTAGCAATCTGAACAACACGATCAAATTGAAGCAGAAATGTTTCCATGTGAAATTGTTTTCGATACCTAAACACCTAGCCATCCTTGTATGAAATTTCTAGGCGTATATGTCCATTTGATTTATAATTGTGCATAATCATTTGCAAACGACCAATCATTTCATTTTATTGCATTGAGTATGGCTTAATTTGGTGCACTGAAAAATACTACTTCACAATTAAATGTTTCTAAAAGATATGTGGTAGGATTTAGAAGGAGAAAAAATGAATACTTATTAATCACAGGTAGCTAGACAAGTAAGTTTTTTATTCTATGTGCATACCGTAGAAAACAGTAAGGGACATATTTATACTTTGCTTGCGCCATTTTAGCATCAATAATTCTGACGCTAAAACGGTACTGAGCTAATTCCATATTTATATTTTGACGATAGACCCTTCTAGCATCAAAATATTGGAGTTAGTGTCATGTTGTGGATGCAGCAAACTACCTTGCACTAATTAGATGCAAGTTAAGCGCTCCCATCCACAACATGACACTAACCCCCTACCGCCTTATTAATACTCCGGCACAGAAATGACTCGCACTGAGTAGGGGGACCCAAATAATGGTGCCAAGCATGCTTAGCACCGTTATTTAATGCCTGAGTCTGGCCAGGAAAGTGGGTACCTGTGGACTCATTTCCATGGCCAAACACTATGGAATGGGCCCACAGATGCCCACTGTAAGCCCCAGGAACATCCCACCCATACCAGAAGGACACCTGGGTAAGTATAGATAAGTATATTTATTTTATTTTTAAATGTGCCATTGGGGTTCCCTTACATGAGGCCCCCTGCCTGGCAGTGGGTCTTATGGCCTTGCCCAGGGGACACTGGTCCCCTGTGCCGGTCATTGGGGTGGTGGGCGTAACTCCTGTCTTTACTAAGATAGGAGTCATTTTTGGGTGCTAGTGCATCAGAAATTACACTAGGCTGGCTAGCGGCATATTTATTGACGCTAACCAACCTGGCGTAATTTCTGTCACATATGCAAATTTTTCCCTACTGCCATCCCTACCAGCTAGCGTCTTTGTCTTAGATGCTAGCCATTCTTTAGCACCTGCGTGCGACATTCGATAGACATGGCACCCGGCTGCCACTATGCAGTGGCGTAAGCAGGCGCAAAGGATTTTTACGCAAAACTACATTAGTGCAGTTTTGTGACGAAAAGCATAAATATGCACCTAAATGTCATGCCTTCGTTTTGGATAGTTCAACTTATGTATGTGAAGTGTTATGAAATGTTATTTAGTCACAATGTTCCATTTTATAAATGAGGCTTGCTGATTCAAACGATACGGTTTGTGTGTCTCAACCCAGGGAAAGACCAGTTAAAGTATGTGTACTGCAATCAGGTCAGGGCAGTAATTAGGCAAGTATTTCAAACAGTGCATCTATATGATACTGTTAAGCCTAATAAACGTAGAAAGTGCCATACCCTAATTTTTTCATGAAAAGGCAAGTAGAAATGTTTCTCTTTATTTATTTTTCCTCTTTTTTTTGGTAGGGTGAAATCCAGAATGCTTCCCTTTCCCATCTTCTCTTCTCATTCACACCAATGGGACTCCCCCACTATTCAGCACTTTATGCCTGGAGCTAGCAAAGAACTTTCGATTTTACTAAAAACACAGAGACATTCAGCCAGCCCCCTTCATCCATTGGTCTTTTGTTCAACTGTCATTATTATTTTGCTTTTATCCATCAAAGAATTCAGCATTGGTAAACTCTCTTTAGCCACAGGTTCCTTTCTCTGTAAGTGACACCATTCTAGCTCAAGCCCAACGTTGTCAACCACAGAGAAAGTAATCCCTTTCAGTGCCAAGGACTTTTGGGCCATTGTGTGTTTTTTAAACATTGTTTCTTTTTTCTTTATTTACTTTATTTACCTCTTGCAAATATCAAATCAAATCAAATCATTAACATTTATAAAGCGCGCTACTCACCCGTGCGGGTCTCAAGGCGCTAGGGGAAAAAGGGGGGGGTTATCGCTGTTCGAACAGCCAGGTCTTTAGGAGTCTCCGGAAAGCGGAGTGGTCCTGGGTGGTCCTGAGGCTGGTGGGGAGGGAGTTCCAGGTCTTGGCCGCCAGGAAGGAGAAAGATCTCCCACCCGCCGTGGAGCGGCGGATGCGAGGGCAGCAGCGAGTGCGAGGCCAGAGGAGCGGAGGAGGCGGGTGGGGACGTAGAAGCTGAGGCGTCTGTTGAGGTATTCCGGTCCCTTGTCGTAGAGGGCTTTGTGTGCGTGGGTGAGAAGTCGGAAGGTGATCCTTTTGCTGACAGGGAGCCAATGCAGGTGTCTCAGGTGTGCGGAGATGTGGCTGCTGCGGGGTATGTCGAGGATGAGGCGGGCCGAGGCGTTTTGAATGCGTTGCAGGCGATTTTGGAGTTTGGCTGTGGTCCCGGCGTAGAGGGTGTTGCCGTAGTCCAGGCGGCTCGTGACGAGGGCGTGGGTCACGGTTTTTCTGGTGTCGGCGGGGATCCAGCGGAAGATCTTGCGGAGCATGCGGAGGGTGAGGAAGCAGGCGGAGGACACGGCGTTGACTTGCTTGGTCATGGTGAGAAGAGGGTCCAAGATGAAGCCGAGGTTGCGGGCGTGGTCTGTGGGGGTCGGTGCGGTGCCGAGGGCCGTGGGCCACCAGGAGTCGTCCCAGGCGGACAGGGTGTTGCCGAGGATGAGGACTTCCATTTTTTCAGAGTTCAACTTTAGGCGGCTGAGCCTCATCCAATCTGCGACGTCCTTCATACCCTCTTGTAGGTTGGTCTTGGCGCTGGCGGGGTCCTTGGTGAGGGAGAGTATAAGTTGGGTGTCGTCGGCGTAGGAGGTGATGATGATGTCGTGCTTGCGTACGATGTTGGAGAGGGGGCTCATGTAGACATTGAAGAGTGTCGGGCTGAGTGATGAGCCTTGGGGTACGCCGCAGATGATCTCGGTGGGTTCTGAGCGAAACGGAGGGAGGTAAACTCTTTGGGAACAGTTTGAGAGGAAGGAGGCGATCCAGTCCAGGGCCTGGCCTTGGATCCCGGTGGAGCGGAGGCGGGTGATTAGGGTGCGGTGACAGACGGTGTCAAAGGCAGCCGAGAGGTCGAGCAGAATGAGGGCGACTGTTTCACCGTTGTCCATCAGGGTTCTGATGTCGTCAGTGACTGAGATGAGGGCGGTTTCAGTGCTGTGGTTGGTTCGGAATCCGGTTTGTGAGGGGTCGAGCAGGTTGTTGTCTTCCAGGAAGGTGGTCAGCTGTTTGTTGACGGTCTTCTCTATTACTTTGGCTGGGAAAGGCAGAAGAGAGATGGGGCGGAAGTTTTTTAGGTCGCTCGGGTCAGCCGTAGGTTTCTTTAGTAGGGCGTTGACTTCGGCGTGTTTCCAGCATTCGGGGAAGGTAGCAGAAGAAAAAGAAGAGTTGATGACGGTCTGGAGGTGCGGGCGATGATGTTGTCGGCTTTGTTAAAGATGAAGTGCGGGCTGGGGTCCGAAGGGGCGCCGGAGTGGATAGAGTTCATGATGGATTTGGTTTCTTCCGTGTTGATGTGGGACCAGTTGTTGAGGGTGATGGCCATGGATGCCGGTTCGGTTGTGTATGGTTGGGTCTGGTGTCCGAAGCTGTCGTGGAGGTCGCTAATCTTGCGATGGAAGAAAGTGGCGAGGGATTCGCACAGATCCTGTGAGGGCGTTGGCGCTGGGGTTGGAGAACTCCTTGACGATGCTGAAGAGTTCTCTGCTGTTGTGTCTGTTTTTGTCCAGTCTGTTGGTGAAAAAGTTCCTTTTGGCAGCGCTGATCAGGTGGTGGTGTTCGCGGGTAGCGTTCTTGAGGGCGGTCATGTTGTCAGCGGTGCGGTCCTTGCGCCAGGCTTTCTCAAGGGCACGACAAGTTTTCTTTGATTCTTTGAGGGTGTCAGAGAACCAGAGAGGTTTTTTGGTGTTGGTCTGTTGATGCGTGCGTTTGAGGGGAGCAAGGATGTCTGCGCAGTTGGAGATCCAGTTTGTGAGGTTGAGGGCTGCGTCGTTGGGGTCGGTGGTGAGGGTGGGTTGGTTGGCGGCGTATATGCCCTATTGTTCTAGAAACAGACACAGTATTGTAATGCAAATGGTAAATAGCAACATTTGCACTCCAAGGGGCATATTTACAAAAAACTGGTGCATCAGTGCTGATGCGCCAGTTTTCTTGCGTCACCCCTGCCCCACCTGTGTGTGAAGTATTTAAAATATGGCGCACCATGCCACACGTTACACCAATAGCATCAACATTTTTGGCATTTTTGTGGCACTTTGCTGCACTTGCATCAAAAATGTTGACGCTAGTGCAGCAAAGTGCAAGGAAGCCCATTGATTAAAATGGATGTGTCACTTTAATGTCTGCTTTGAGTGGGCATTAAAAATTACACCAAAATGGCGCAGTGAAATCTTGTAGATTTCACTATGTCATTTTTGGGGGCCTCGTAATGTCTGAACGCCCCTCTTGTGTACATTATGTCTGATGCATGAATAAGGTGGAGCAAGCGGTCGCAAAATGGCACAATGCATGCATTGGGCCACTTTGTAAATATGGCACAGCGAAAATTGCCTCCTTGAGCCACATTAGCGTAAAAACAAATTACACCAGTGTGGCGCAAGGAGGTGCCAGGGCCTTGTGAATCTGGCCCCATGTATTTTAAAGTCCCTTTTCAATGAAAGGCATCAGTTCAGTACATATTCACAAAGCCATTTACAGCTGTAAACCTACATTTGCAGCCATAAATGTCTACATTTACACATTTCATTTAACCACAAGGTGACACATAGCAGGTGTAAATGTTTTTAACACTACTTAGTTGTACTGTGCAAATGAACACACAGTTATGCAGTAGTACAAACCATTTAAGGGGTGGAGAGTGGGTGGATAAAGGAATAGTTTGCTTTTAGGGTGTGTGCCTTCCACAAACTAATCACTGATCCTTTATTGTCCTGTTCGTACTTAGATATGTTACTCCAGCAAGGAGTTGGTTTGTCTGCTTTCCAGGATGAGAAGAAATTTAACACTCCAAAACCTTTTGTAAAAATGCTTCATCCATGGAGTAAAAAAACAAAAAGAGATAAAATGTCAATTTGCACAGTGAGCTGCCTTTCACCAATGTAGATTTTTACTGCACATGCAATGCATCACTGGGAAATGAGTGAGTAGGGAAATGTAACATGGCATTCAGGTTATAGCTATTGGTGCAGTTTTCCAGACATCAAACTGGAAAGGTGTGTGAATTCCCAGACGTGGTGCATTTAAATACCCACTTAGGAGTATGTGTATAGGGAGTAATTTTTAGGACTTTTTTTTAAAGAATTGAGGCCGCATCCCTTACAATCGAACTAAGTAGTTTGGCATCCAATGGGAGAAAAATAAATGTCCTTATTTGCGAGAGAGAGGAAATAATTCTGTTTTGTGACAGTCGATGCACCCTTTCATCCTACATACCAATAGCAACCTTAAATGTATATGTGTGAATAGCGCTCCCATGCACGCAGTGGTGTATCAAAGTTATTTTAAACCATACTTTTGGAGCACTGGGCTTGCTTTTTGGTGGAGATATTTTTATAGTCAAAAGAGTGCATGTCACAAAATGTAGGTAAGTCACCACCTAAACTAGAAGGATGTTTCTGTTGGCAGTCAAACAATATTGATAAATTACTTGACCCTATTTTCTGCATTTCTCAGTGTGTAAATTGAACAGTAGGAGAGAATAAAAAGTAGGTGAACATTAAGGTAAGAAGTGTGTGTGGTCAAATGTGTCGTAGCGAGTTCCTCATCACTTTAGATCAGCGAAGCAACAAAGGTTTTGCAAATTTCAATTCATTTGAAAGCCAGTGTATCACTGTAGGGTTTGAAAACGTTTTCTTATCTTTAAAACAAGTTCTGCTTTTATAACTTCTATAAACTTATATTCATTGAATCCCTTTAATGAGACGTTCTTAACTGGGTACGAGCTACACGGTGCCACACGGTCATTGCTCGATGTTTATGTGCAAATTACATTGTTATGGCATTCGAAATATATATGTTTATTAAAGCAAGTTGTTATTAATACTTATAATTGTTTAGATACTGCCACAGTAATTCATTCTTCATTTATTGTCAAATTCACTTAAGATCCATTGAAACAAATCTCTGTTTTATGGAAATAAATGATGCTTCATAGCATTTGTCTTGAAAATGCTGGCCTGGGCATCAGTTAGGAAGTATACATGCAGCCAGAATTCTGGCAGTCAGAAGTACTAGCTCTATCGGTGGATGCTTTACTAATCTACATAAAATACTCACAATAATTTCTGTGGGTTTATATAATTTGATATCAGGCCACAAAATAAAAATGTATAAGCATGAAGAGTCAAAAAACATGATGTCTGACGATGTACCGTGACCTAATTTTTCCTTAAGAATGCAGGTTGAAAGGATTGAATAAAAGTGAATATCTCCAACGTGGCTTACCTCTCACAGCAATTGTGCTTGTGTTTCTGCGTTATTAACTCCGTGTCAGCTCTCGGTCAGCGGGACCTTTGTTAGATTGAAGTGGAAACCTTCAAGTTACCTGACAAAGTGAGAGAAGTGAAATCATCTCAATGGCCTATATTCTACTGGAGAGTTTCTAAAACTAAATAACCAAATACACTCACAAATTCAAACACCATTGCATTTTGCACCTTTGAATTTGAGAAAACAATTAAAAATGTAGCTCATCAGCTCTTCAATCAAAAAACTCACATAGTTTGACTTTGCCTGTTTCTGGGTGAAAGACCGGAACTTGCTAACAAAGGAATCATACCTTTGGTCCTGGAATCTAGGACACACTAGAACCACCACTCTGAAAGTGATTGCCTATTAAACGATTGCCTTTTAATATTAGGTAAGCATGATACATTTTCAAGATGACATCTTAATGCTTGGGCGATAAACTCAGATTTGTAATTGCTGTTTTTACTCCGTATCTATACACAGAAGTCAGAATACATTTGCACTCAGTTTTTCAATCGAGAAGCCCATGAAATACCACTGTAAACATGCATGGAGACATTCTCAAAAGGAATATTATTGTGGTGTCAGTTAACACGCACAATATGCATTTGAACGTGTAGTGAGACCTGTTGATAGAATGAGGCAATATAAAAAAACTAAAAAGCAGACGGGAGTTTAAAATATAATAATATGTGTAAACTGTCTTTCTACGGTCATTTTTATCTGGAAGGAATTAGATACATTTGACGTGCTTAACATGAACTAAATCAAATTAAGTAATTTCAAGACACGTTAAATCTGCAGAATACTAGATTGCCATTGTCAGCATTGTGTGTTGCCGCAACTATAACATACAGTGATATCAATTAAGCAGGATTAAACAAAGGATTTCGTGTTAATCTGTCCTGTACCATACTGCAAACTACAATTTGTGAATCTAGATTATTTACCGTTATAGCCCAATAACAACTTTTCACCATATAAACACCATTAGAAACTCTTCTTCCTATGTTACAACCGCTGTTGTAATAACCATATGATTGATATCTTCAGTTAAACAAATCATTGGATTTTAATTAATCAGGTTGTCGTCTCTCCGAACGTTCAGAAACATATTAAATCCTTGCACATATTTGAAGGCAGCTATAATATTTATACCTAGTGAGTTAAACGATAATCTGTCTGCAACATGGTAATAAGCTTGCAAAATGTTTAACAATCTGTATAACAGATAAGCCAGATCTGGCAAACCACCACGAGCCTTTTTAATTCGTATTTATTTCTAACATACCCTGTTTACACCATATCTACTGTGGCCAACAAAGCACAACACACATTAAGCTGGAGATGGACAGAAGACTTTTTGTTTATTTTCGGGAGGACACATTGCTGGACATGCATTTAAATGTTGTACTTGTCACTGACTAATACAGCAAATTGCGAGCTTGGTACACATGCACTTAATATCCAAGAGCTCCAGATGAAATTCTGACATCAGTCTCAGGTTAACTCTTACATAATAGTATAAGCAGTGCAACCAGTACACACTGAGGCAGGCATTATCTCTATCTTAAGCTTTCATCATTAGTAAATCGTCCCATAATTCAACCAGATAATTTAAACATTTAAAAAAAAAAACAACATTAGCAATACTAAGCATTGTTTTTCGACCTACATTTTCTATAATAAAGTTATAATTTACCTTCATAAATACATGTTCTATTTTTCTAAAAATATACGTTAGGAATGTTATGCCAACACACCATAACCACAGAAACACATTTTCCTAACACTACTTACATTTCCAGCATGTTTTTTAATTCTTAATCATTTTAGTGTAAATGGCAAATGTTGCTCCTTGTTCTGGAAAAATGTGAAACGAGAAGCCAGGGAAGCTGGCATCAGCATCTATGTTGAATATGAAACTGACCTTGAAGTGGGCACCCTTTATTCTGCCATGCGAACAGTATATGGCACATGTTAACAGCTATTCCCTGAAACCATAGCCTGTAAATTAGTCTCTGAGACCAGAGGAAATCGCAACTAAATGCTGTAAATATTTACTTCAGTCCTGGAGTTGCACTGTAACTTTAAGCAGTTACTGCTTCAGTTTTTTGTGTGCTCACATAACACGCTGCACAGCACCATCTGCTGGATTCAACAATGGTTTCTCAGACACTCGTGAATGGCAAGAAAAGCAACCCTGTACAAGCACCCAAGGTTTCCGCAACATGTGGAAAATCACAAAAGACTTCAAAAATTAGGATACAAAACAAAAGTACTCTGACCAGCGCTAGAGAATATTTAGTAAAGGCGCGGGGGAAACGTCGCCTTTAAGAATCTTAGTTGAACATGTTTGACAACAGCAACTTTGTACCTCTTAAAAGCGACCCCTTCTAGTAACATAAAGAGTTTTAAATATTCGCGTGCAAGGCTCATCTAAACAATAGGGACATTATGTTAAAAATGCGGTAAGAAGAAAAAAAATGTCTTTGTTAACTCTGTCCTCTTTTTGTTTTTTCGAACCCACGCATAAACCGTAAATAAATGTTACATCTGACTCATCATGCCTAACCAGAGGAAAACATTTTTTTGGGAAAAAGCAGGTGCCAGGAAAATAGTAGTCCAAATTATTTCTCCTAAAAAAATAGCTTATTTGCACGTTATATTGAAAATATGTTGATTCAGTGCAGTGCCAACGTCTACATGTCCGAAAGTTTCTCACGGGTCACAGTTTAAAAATGTATACTCAGCATCAGCACACTCGTTCGTGTCTTGTTAGACATTTCCTGTTTAAACTAACTTTGATAACAGATTAATTGTTGAAAGCAGTTAGATGGACTGCAGACTGCAAATCATGGTCCTGCACAATAGTGATATAGATTCTTGGGGCCAGATGTTTCAAAGGATTTTGCATTCGCATACGGTGCGAATCTGTGAATTCCACCGTTGGCGAATGCAAAATCATCTTTCACGATGTATGAAAGGCATTCACAGTGCAATTTTAAGGAAACGCTAAAATAGCGATTCCTTGCAATGCCGACGAGATAATGCAAATCGATTAGCAAATAGCGAAGTAAATTTGTGAATCGCATACTGCGATTCGCAAATAGTGACTTGAATTTGCAAATCACATTCTGCAATTCGCAAATTCCGTATCGCATTGCAATGCATCAAGTTGCAAATTGCAAATACTTGCAGAATGGCTTTTTGCACATGCAATTTACCACAAATTGAAATCAGGTGGTAAACAGGTGCAACCTATATAAAGAGTTCCAGAATGACTCAGCTTCTTTTCCACAATGGCTGCACTCTACGTCATGGCGAGGAGGATGAGGATCCTGGAAGGTTTGAGGAGAAGGAAGAGGAGACAGGAGCCCATTTCCAGAGTGTGCATTCCCTTTTTGACCAGACAGAGGAGGAGATATATGATAAGTACAGGTTAAACTCAGCCATGATACTTGACCTCATAGCTGATCTACAACCCTTACTGCAGCAAAACACACAATAGCCAATAGCATACCCACTCATGTGTAGGTATTATGCTCCCTGCACCTATTAGCCTCAGGGAGCTATGAAGGGGTCATAGCACCTCTTGTGAGGTGTCTCACAGAGTGCTCTTTCATGCTTCTTCAATGCATTCGTGCTTAGCAAGATCAATCAGCACATAAGATTCCACAACGCCCCACAGGAATTACTACAAACCAAATACAATTTCTGCCAGATTGCCCAATTCCCACAAGTCACTGGCTGCATCGATGGGACACATGTAGCTATCTGTCCACCATCGGCCACAGAGTATTTTTATCGGAACAGAAAGACTACACATTCCATGAACATACAATGCCTCCAGCGTTATAACGGACCTTGTGGATAAAATACCCAGGTAGCACACATGACTCCTACATTGTCAGGCACAGTGGAATACACACAAGACTACTTGCTGGGGAGTTTGGCAAAGGATACCTACTTGGTAATGTAATAGTTGACAATGTCGTATGTGATGTCACGGATAACAAATACTAATTTTAGTCTCCTGTCATTCTAGGGTACAGTGCCTATGCAGTGCGCTCCTTCATACTTACACCCTATCTGAATCCTGCCAGGCCAGGCGAAAGGAGGCACAATGCAGCCCACAGGATGACACGCAGTGTTGTAGAGAGGACCTTCGGCCTGCTGAACTTCCTGCACAAGAGTGGTGGTGCACTGCAATACAGCCCCTGTAAACACCTGCAGAATCGTGGCTACATGTGCTATGTTGCACAACATTGCAACAACGAAGGGCATACCAGTGGAACCCACAGAGCCTGACTCCGATGAGGATGACGATCCCTTGCCACCTCTTCAGCCAGCAGACAGAAGCAGTGCAGCAGAGGCCAGACAAAGACGTGCTGAGATCACGCGCAACTATTTTTGATGTAAGTAATGACAAGACCAGGTCAACATTTATGTATTGCTGCAGGTAGCATCTTTATTGCCTTGACTTCAGGTAATATATGTGTGCTTAGGACATAGGTAAGCACTATACACAAACATGTGCTATTTACAGTGTCACACTATTAGCATCATAGTATCACTGTATTGCTACATGATATGCAAGTCCCCTGCACCTCTCAACATTACTTTTTACGTCCACGCACTCCACTTGAGTGCTCAGTGGTCTCGGTGGCACCTCTTGTTGTGGGTTCCAAGACAGTACTGTGTCTGATACTGCGATGCCTAGGATCCATCACAGGGGCTGTGAGACTGCTGAAGCTAGAGAGCTCCTCACTAACCCCACCACCCAGTTTGCCGTATGTAGCACTCCGTGCTGTCTGCATTGTCTCCAAAACATTGGTGATTTGCACCAATCTCTGTGCAACGTCCCGACTCCAATGTGCCATCTCCACTTGCATGCCAATAGCATGTCGTGATACCAAAGCAGTAGTGGTAGTGAGCCTATTGACAGATCTGCAGAACCCATCCAACCTGCTCATCAATTGGTGATGGCCCCTATGGTGGCTGACATGCTCGAGTTGCATCACAATGCAAAGTTCCCTAATGGCATTTGTCATCTCCTTTGCGTGTTCTGCTGCTATTCGCTGTCCCTCATGCAGCTTGCACGTTTTCATTGAGAGACTCCAACTGCTTGTACATTGATCCCATGTTTTCATTGACTGACTCCAACTGCTTGTGCATTGATCCCATGTTGTCATTGTGAGACTCACTGCCTGTCCATTGCTCTCATGTTATGATCGATTAAAAACAACTGCCTGTGCATTGACCTCATTTGTTTACATTGCAGGTGCTGCAATTTCAGCATTGAAGCCTCAAGGCCACCAAACAGTGATGAGCTCTCACCTCCCTCTGTTTACTGTCTGCCTTCTGAGGAGAGTGGAGTGACGCTGGGACAGGGACTGCTGTTTGCTGGTGCATCTAGCTTTTGGGGGTGGTGTGGGTACTTCATCCAGCATTTCATCAGAGTCCAGGTTATACTCAGGGAGGGGTAGCACTCTTGCCCTGTGTCTAGTTGGTGCTCATATGAAGGACTCACTGGTCTTTGAGTCGGACTGTGGCTGACGTTCGCTATCCCCTACATTTCCACCTTCACACAGTTGCATAATAGGATAAAATTTTCCCTGGCATAGAACCTCTGAGAGTCTTTTGTGTTGTGTATCTGTCTGGTCTTACACTATCTCATTATTTATGTGGTAGCTGCACTTTAGGGGTGTGGACTACCACTCCCATAATGCATTTATGTGTTGTATGTAAGATGTGGCATGGACTACTTATCACACTGCATAGTGCCATAGCTATTTTCTAAGGGCCATTTGTACATGCACCTATGGGGAAACACATCATTACTGCCCTTACCTTTGCTGGTGCTGGGTGTGCCTGGGGTGTCAATGTCAGTGACACCACTGACAGCTTCAGGAAGCAGTGTAGACTCCACTATGTTTTCCATTGGTGTAGACGGTGTCTGGGTGGGTGGTCCTCCTCTGGTGCTCCTTGCCTCCTTCAGCCTGCTTGCTACTCTCTGGCATGTGAACGCAAGTCGTACCAGCGCTTGCGTATCTCCTCGACGGAGTGCTGCACAACACCCGCTGTGGATATTTTGGTCTGGATGTCTGACCAAAGTTTTCTCTTCTCACTTTCAGGTACCTGTAGTGAGTCTTTTCCCAATAATTTGTTGTGGTTCCTGACCACCTCATCGGTGAGCACCTCCAATTCATGGTCACTGAATTTGAGTTTGCACTTCCTCTCTCCTTTCTCCTTCACATTCCCATCAGTATCCATTATCTAGTTTGTTCTTGGCTGACTTTCAAGACTGCCTCCCTGGTGTTTGGCTGGGTCTCTCTGCCTGCTCCTGTGGCTTGGGCTTCTCGAAACAGTATGCACTGACTCACTTCCTGGTTATGATGTCATCAAGCTGTTCCAGGTTGCCGGATTCGCAATTTGCCATTTGCAAATACTGATTCGCTATTTTTTGTGATTCTTTATTTGGAATTCCCAAATTGTGATTGTGAATTTTAAGAAATCGGTATTACCAATTCGCAATTTTCATACATCCCATTTTGCATTTCTTAAATAGCGATTTCTCAAAATTCGGTCTTTAAGAAATGCAGACCAGGAGCTTGATATACCTGGCCCTAGGTGCAGTACATATTCTGATAAATCCGATCTATGTATCATGTGTGAAACCTGACATGGGCCCCACCAGAAAACAAAAGCAGTGACTCAAACAATTGAGGTGCAGATTTGAGAGCCCCTGGCATCACCTTAGTGATGCCATAGCATAAATTTTTGATGCTAAGGTGGGGCTAAAGTGGCATTTTCCCTACGCCATATTTACAAAATGTTGGAATGCATGCATTGCGCCACTTTATAAACCGTTGCAGGACATTATGCCTGCGCCAGGCATGGTGTATGCAAGGGGAGCATACCCCCTTTAGGGGGAGCAAAATAATGGTGCAAGGAAATATAAGGGATTAACTTGCGCCATTTTTTCAGCACTTTTAATGCCTGCTCAGAGCAGGGGGCTTCCATTATTTATAATGGGCCCCTATATACTCTGCAGGAGCGGTGCAAGACTCCTGAACATAAATAGCATTAAAAAAATTACGCTATTTCCCCCTACCTTGCACCATGGTGAGCTGTATTTTCAATACAGCGCACACATGGTGGATGTAGGGGGGGGCACTAAGGGGCGTGGTGCTGCACTGGGTGCAGTTGCACTTTTTTAAAATCTGCCCTTGAGTGTGTAATGGCTTCCTGAAAGGAAGTATCAGTTATAGGGACTAAGATGTTCCATCAGATGCCTATTTATTGTAACATTTAAACCTGTTACATCTATTGCACAAATACAGTCCAGTAATCAGAGGTATCCAAGATGCAGAGTTTGTTGACTGATGTAGCTTGACATACTTGATGAACTAAGACCACGAGTGAGTCTCCTTTACTCTGTAATCCATTGGATGCTTTCAAAAAGCCTGGCCAAAGAAAACTAAATGCATAATTACCTGTAAGTGAATAGCCAATAACTTAGGATAGATTAAAGTAATGCACACGTTTAACTAGTTCTGCTCATGCATCAGTTACAATAGGCCTACCAGCACATCTGTTTTGATGCCCTAAAAAGTCTAATTGAACCAAGTAAACTGGGCAAATAAAATGCGCTAGTTACGAATAGACACTTAGGAGCATATTTAAAAGCCCCTGGCGCCTTCTTGTGCCACATAAGTGTAATTGTTTTTCACACTGATGTGGCCCAAAGAGGCCAAAATCACTGCGCCATATTTATAAATTGACGCACTGCATGCATTGCGCCACTTTGTAACTCTTTGCGCTACATTACGCCTGCACCAGGCATAATGTATGCAAAGGGGACATTCTCCCATTAGGGGGGGCTGCAAAAAATGGCGCAAAGAAATCCAAGCGATTTCTTTGCGTAATTTTTTTTGGTACTTTTTACACGTGCTTAGAGTAGGCACTAAAAGGGGGCTTCATTATTAAAATGGGCCCCTATGTGCTCTGCAGGAGTAGCTCAAAAAATTTTGAACTACTCCTGCAGAGTACATCAATAGAGTAAAAAAATGATGCTATTGCCCCTACCCTGCGCCACTGAGCACCATATTTTAAATATGGCACACACATGTTGGCAGTGGGGGTCACTAAGGGGGACAAGGAAAGTGACGCTGCACTAGATGCAGCACCTCTTTACTTAAATATACCCCTGAGTGTGTAAAGGCTTCCTGAAAGGAAGCATCAGATGTAGGGACTAAGATGTTCATGAAGAGGGATACAGCAAAAACTAGCTACCATTTACTATACTTCTAACATTTTTACAAGGCAGCAAAGATGTTTCCCCAGATGATGTTAAGAGAGAACTATAATGGGGTATTTTTGGTGTATATACTTCATGGCGGCATGGTGGCATGGTGAGCAAAAGAACGATGGATTAAACCCAGATCTGTGACTGGGGGTGAGTGATTGACAATGTTCAGCATTCCGTCCATCACTTGTTGTTTTTGCTTTGTCACCCTAAGTGGGAAGGGTATGCCCAGACGTGGGTCCCGTGCTTCCCATGCCACTGGATTCAAGCTAGCCTGGCTGATGAGGGGTGAAACCCCGAAACCGGTCCCAGGATGCTTGTTTCCGGTCCAGTGAGGACCTGGCTTGGCAGTTCGGGCTGGACTGTTCCCATGAGGAACAGGGTCAAGACTGATTTGCATATGGCTGGGTCCAAACTGGGGTGGCATGGTGAGCAAAAGAACGATGGATTAAACCCAGATCTGTGACTGGGGGTGAGTGTTTGACAATGTTCAGCATTCCGTCCATCACTTGTTGTTTTTGCTTTGTCACCCTAAGTGGGAAGGGTATGCCCAGACGTGGGTCCCGTGCTTCCCATGCCACTGGATTCAAGCTAGCCTGGCTGATGAGGGGTGAAACCCCGAAACCGGTCCCAGGATGCTTGTTTCCGGTCCAGTGAGGACCTGGCTTGGCAGTTCGGGCTGGACTGTTCCCATGAGGAACAGGGTCAAGACTGATTTGCATATGGCTGGGTCCAAACTGGGGTGGCATGGTGAGCAAAAGAACGATGGATTAAACCCAGATCTGTGACTGGGGGTGAGTGTTTGACAATGTTCAGCATTCCGTCCATCACTTGTTGTTTTTGCTTTGTCACCCTAAGTGGGAAGGGTATGCCCAGACGTGGGTCCCGTGCTTCCCATGCCACTGGATTCAAGCTAGCCTGGCTGATGAGGGGTGAAACCCCGAAACCGGTCCCAGGATGCTTGTTTCCGGTCCAGTGAGGACCTGGCTTGGCAGTTCGGGCTGGACTGTTCCCATGAGGAACAGGGTCAAGACTGATTTGCATATGGCTGGGTCCAAACTGGGGTGGCATGGTGAGCAAAAGAACGATGGATTAAACCCAGATCTGTGACTGGGGGTGAGTGTTTGACAATGTTCAGCATTCCGTCCATCACTTGTTGTTTTTGCTTTGTCACCCTAAGTGGGAAGGGTATGCCCAGACGTGGGTCCCGTGCTTCCCATGCCACTGGATTCAAGCTAGCCTGGCTGATGAGGGGTGAAACCCCGAAACCGGTCCCAGGATGCTTGTTTCCGGTCCAGTGAGGACCTGGCTTGGCAGTTCGGGCTGGACTGTTCCCATGAGGAACAGGGTCAAGACTGATTTGCATATGGCTGGGTCCAAACTGGGGTGGCATGGTGAGCAAAAGAACGATGGATTAAACCCAGATCTGTGACTGGGGGTGAGTGTTTGACAATGTTCAGCATTCCGTCCATCACTTGTTGTTTTTGCTTTGTCACCCTAAGTGGGAAGGGTATGCCCAGACGTGGGTCCCGTGCTTCCCATGCCACTGGATTCAAGCTAGCCTGGCTGATGAGGGGTGAAACCCCGAAACCGGTCCCAGGATGCTTGTTTCCGGTCCAGTGAGGACCTGGCTTGGCAGTTCGGGCTGGACTGTTCCCATGAGGAACAGGGTCAAGACTGATTTGCATATGGCTGGGTCCAAACTGGGGTGGCATGGTGAGCAAAAGAACGATGGATTAAACCCAGATCTGTGACTGGGGGTGAGTGTTTGACAATGTTCAGCATTCCGTCCATCACTTGTTGTTTTTGCTTTGTCACCCTAAGTGGGAAGGGTATGCCCAGACGTGGGTCCCGTGCTTCCCATGCCACTGGATTCAAGCTAGCCTGGCTGATGAGGGGTGAAACCCCGAAACCGGTCCCAGGATGCTTGTTTCCGGTCCAGTGAGGACCTGGCTTGGCAGTTCGGGCTGGACTGTTCCCATGAGGAACAGGGTCAAGACTGATTTGCATATGGCTGGGTCCAAACTGGGGTGGCATGGTGAGCAAAAGAACGATGGATTAAACCCAGATCTGTGACTGGGGGTGAGTGTTTGACAATGTTCAGCATTCCGTCCATCACTTGTTGTTTTTGCTTTGTCACCCTAAGTGGGAAGGGTATGCCCAGACGTGGGTCCCGTGCTTCCCATGCCACTGGATTCAAGCTAGCCTGGCTGATGAGGGGTGAAACCCCGAAACCGGTCCCAGGATGCTTGTTTCCGGTCCAGTGAGGACCTGGCTTGGCAGTTCGGGCTGGACTGTTCCCATGAGGAACAGGGTCAAGACTGATTTGCATATGGCTGGGTCCAAACTGGGGTGGCATGGTGAGCAAAAGAACGATGGATTAAACCCAGATCTGTGACTGGGGGTGAGTGTTTGACAATGTTCAGCATTCCGTCCATCACTTGTTGTTTTTGCTATATACTTCTTTGCCTACACATTTCAAATAGGCCTGGCCGGAGATCACGGAGTCCGACTCAGCGGAATTCCGCAGAGTTAAAAAAAAACTCAGTGGAATTCTGTGGAGGCTGAGCTCCAGAAACTGAGAGTCCTGAATGCACTAGATCTTGGAAGCACTAAGCAAGTTTGGACATGGTCAGCCAGGTCCGACTCTGCTTTGTGCTCCCAAGATTGAGCGCATTCAAGAGAGGGCCTTGGCAGTGAAAACTACAGTCTCAGGTCTCTTGTGCGCAAAAGGCCTGAAACCGCAGCTTTCTTTCGCTGCCTATGGCCCTGGTCTGAATTCAGGCCAAGGCCGTAGGAAGTGAAACCACCTATCCTGTGTCCACTGCACATCTGACAGGCCGGTGCACAAGAGGCCTCGAACGGCAGCTTTCAATTCCTACGTCTCTGGTCTGAAATCAGGCCAGGGCCGTAGGCAGTGAAAGCTGCTGTTTCAGTCCTTGTTTGTGCAGCAGTGTGCACAAACAATGACCAAGAAAAGAGGAGAGGAGAGTTGAGGACTTACCTGGGTCTTCCCGAGGGGGGGGCGGGGTCCTCCCCTTCAGTGGCTGCCTCCCTCCTCTGCTATGATGCATTCTGTAGCACAGTTGTGCACTCAGTTCCAAAATCTCTGTTACCTCTGTCAGAAGAGTGGAGCATGCCGCACACCCCTTATTTCAAACCACTCTCTCTTCCAGTAAAAAAATCTCTATCCAAGCATTTTTGTTCATGCAGGCATGTTTAGTCCTTATGTGATTGCAGGCTATTTGCATAATTCTTGTATGCATGTAAGTATGCAGCATTATTAAAGGTCAAACCTAGCCAAAAAGGTGGCAGAGTGCTGTACAGAGTCAAAGGGAAGCAAGCATGTAGTCACAGAGACAAGCAATCATCATCAAGGGTAACTTCAAATGTGCTCATCAAACAGGACTGCATGAAGCAAAGTTTGCTTTCTAAGACTTCTTGACTCACTGCAGAACTTTGTCAAGCAACCAAGGCCTAGCTAATACAAAGTGGGGTGATGACTGACTCGAGGTACAATACAATAAAGTTATCAAAACAAAAGGTGAGAAAGTCCAGCCAAGGTTGTCAGTGTATGTGAAACACATTTTAATAATACAGAAACATATATACATGTACGTACAGTAAAAAAACAGTAAATACAATCATAATCACACAATGAAATAAATCAGCAGAATAATATGAAGAAATATATTTAAATCACTAGGCATCTAAGTTACACACTATCTGACCTCCAATGACATACTGTCGTAAACAAAAGAGAATAGGTAGACTCGAGATAATCTCACCAAAATCACTACTTATATGAAAATATTTAAAAACACAAGGTCTCCAACTGATAATGAAGTCCAGAAATCATATGAAAAGATGTAATAATCTTTAATCAATCTTAAAGGAGGAATACAGAATCCTGAACAGTATGTTTTTTCAGTGTACATCTTTCAGAGTCAAGTGCCCAAGAAGATATGCTTACCTTCTGGTCTATACTTAAAGTCTGCAAGTTCATTGAAGAATGAATATCTCGTATTTTGGGAGGTTGGAGAGACAGATCTTTGCACTGCTGAGGCACATGGCTGTCTGAATTAAATGGGCAAGTGGAATGTACTCCCACAGACACAAGACAACAAAGAGTAACTAGAAAGTCCCTCTTATAGATATCTGTATTCTGGATCCCACTAGCACAAATGTTTGCATAGTGTCTGGTATCAGCACTGCAAGTCAGGGTTCATTGACTGACAAGTGCGATCTACAAACAATTCTTTTGGCACTCATTCTCTTCCATACTGGCAATGGCCAATTGCTCACACCACAGTGGATTCTAGAAAATGAGTATTGGGAAAAGGCAAGTGGGAATGTCCCACAAACAAGCAAGAAATGCAAATAGTTGCACTGAGATGGAAGCAACTGTCGAGACAATTCTGATCACGGTCACTTGAATAATAAATGTTCTTGGCCAATTCTGTTCTTTTCTCTGATGGGGAGTGAAGAAAGTTTCTCAGTGCTCTGAGACTGGCTGGCCCTTCTAGGCATACAGGTTTAGTAGCAGGGCAGGTCAGGTGAAGTTCAGGATGGGGGTCAGTCTTGGTCCTAGCCATGAGGAAAAGGGCAGCATGTAGTTACAACTTAAGCATGCATCACACCAGGGACCGTGCATCTCAGAGTCAATGAAGATCCTCATAGAGGTTGAACCTAGCTTCATGTTATGTTTCCATTTTGGCAGTTATGCATTTTCAACCAAAGTTTGGGTAATGTTTCTTCTCTCAGAGGAGCTTTTTGGAAGCAATATCCTTGTCATTCTTCTATAATTTAGTGAGAGGGTTGATACTCATTGGCAGCAGGCGGGAGCACTTTTCAGACCTCAGCTAAGGCATGAAACCTTGTGCATGCATTTCCAAATAAACAGCAGACAAAGGAGTTAGAAGAGGAAGAAAATGTTTGAATCAGTCCATTCTTGTTTCTCCGTAAGCAATAGCCATACTTCACCTTGCACTCACCATTTCAAAATAAAAAGAAGACTCTACTTGTATATGGGGAGGTGCCAATGATAGGTGCATTGAAGAAGAATATATTCAACCTTCCCTTCACACTCATTTCAATGATCATGACCATTATTGCAAAATCAATACATATGACTCTGTCTCAATCATCAACATTCATTTAAAAAAATCCATACAAAGGAGTTACATTTACTAAACATCCCTGGACATAATTTACATGCAATAGCTAGCAGGTATCACCCCTCGTTGCAACCACACCACACCAAAAATGAATAAGTGCTACAACTGTGAGAAAACAGGGCTGATTGCAGAGGCCCCATAACTTTTTGCCCCCATTTTCCTCTTTTTGCTGGTGTTTTCCTGACTCTGATGGTGCCCTGGGTACTGCTAACCAGTCCCAGGGCCTGTGCTCTGTGTAAAATGGATATGCAAATTAGGCTAATTATAATTGGCTAAGTTAACCTACCTATAAGTCCCTAGTATATGATAGGGCATGTAGGTTTAGGGACCACAGCATAGGTGGTGCACACCTAGGTGCATTGCTGAGGTGCCCAGTGTCATTTTAAAAGCAAGCCTGCCTTGCTGACTGCTTTTAAATTAAAGTTATATGCAAATTCGACTTTGGAATTAAAGGTACTTCCAAAGTCTTAAACTACCTTATTTTACATATAAGTCACCCCTAAGGTGTGCCCTATGTGCCCCTAGGGCTGGGTGCCATGTAACTATAAGCAGGGACTTTATAAAAATAGATTTATAAGCCCTGGTGAGGTAAAAACAGCCAAATTCGTTTTTTCCTCATTGAAGTAAATGGCCTTCATAGGCTAGAATGGGCAGACTTTATTTTAAATTTTAAAGTCTCCTTAAATGTTACATACCAAGAATTTGGTATCAAATTGATTGTTGTAATAAATCCCACAACTTCCATTTGTTGGATTTAATATAACTTGTCCAGGTAAAAAGTTTAGACTTTACCTAAAAAGTTGACAATTTCAGCTCTGCATTGTTTTTGCTGCTGTGCTCTGATTGGCCAGCCTGCAGCAGCTTCTGCCAGGCTGCCTTGATGAGGTGTGAAGTGGCCAGGCTTCACACAAAGGAATGTGCTTGGGGGAGAGAATCTCCCCTCAGCAGATGGTGAGGCAGGAAGGGGGAGGGCTGCCAAACTGGTCTTCAAAGGCAGAGAAGGACATTTGCAGCACCCAGCAACACCCCCACATCCTGCAACCCCAGACAATTAGGTGCCCCCTTGATTAGATTAGGAGAGGGCAGGAGAGGGGTGTGTTTATGATTTTTAGCCACACCAGTGGGTGGGCTCAGCCAGATGTAACCTCCAAAAATCAGATTCATCCATGTTGGATTTTTAGAGACTGTTGCCTTCTGGGATGGATTTTTGCCACACTTCCCAGGAAGTGGTCATCACAGGGGGACGACCCTGTCCCTGATTGGAGAACCAGGGCCCCCCTGCTTTTCACCCAGGAGCAAGGATAAAACTGGCAGACCTGCCCCCACACCTCAGATCCCCTCCAGAATTCAACAAGAAAGGAACTAAAGAAGAAGAAGGACTGCCCTGCTGGACCCCTGGCCTGCACCTGGACCCTGCACTCAGAAGGACTGCACCAGCTGCACACTTGGGCTTCACCACAAGAAGGACTTTGCCTGGCTTCAACTGGTTCAAGGAGGGACTCCCTGTTTGCTACAGGTGAAAAATTGCTAAACCAGAGTCCCCTGCACCAACTCCTGAAGAAAGCGACCAGCTGACCACTGTCCAGTGGCCAAAAAGGAGTTTGCGCCAGGTGCATTCTGGGAGTTGAAGTCCGCACTTCCCAAGGACCATCACAGAACTTCTGGACCCTTGGGGTGAGCTGTGGACCCCAAAAGAACCTTAAAAGAACATCTGGGTGAAGCCCCAGAAGTTTGGAAAAGATTGGAGAATTTTTTTTAAAAAGCTCCATAAAGTGACCGACCCGACGCGGAAATTCTAGCCGGCTTGCCTCAACTGCAACCCGGCCTGAGTTCGTGGTTCGTCCCGGTAAAGAAAAACATCCAAAAAAGAGACTAAGTCCGAAGGTAAAAAGTTGACCGGGACCTCCCAGCCATCGTATCCGAGAAGGGCTCCACGGACGTCGGATCAAGATCCAGGTTTACCCCGGTCGAAGGATTTTCATCTCGAAAAAAAGACTAAGTCCGAAGGTAAAAATCACCACCGAGGAAACCGACTTCGCGTATCCGGACAAGGGCTCCAGGAGGTCGGATTCAACTGGCAGGTTCGTCCCGGGGAAGAAAAACATCAAAAAAGAGACTAAGTCAGAAGGTAACTTTTTAACCGAGGCCTCCAGCGACTTGTAGCCGAGCAGGGCTCCATCGCGGTCGGCCTGAAAGTTTGACTTTGCCCCGGTCCTGGTGCAACCAGATGACCCGATTGGCGCTTTTTGTTTCTAAGCGCTAGAAAATAATAATACTTTAAAAATTCATATCTCCGGTTCCCCTGAACCGATTTTAATCGTTTTTGTGTCATTTTAAAGATAAAAATATAAGCTATTTTTATAAATTGGTTTTGGATTTTTAAACTGTTTCCTGTGTTTTATTTAATTACTGTTTTGTGATATTTGAATGCTTTACACTTTGTCTCCTAAGTTAAGCCTTGACGCTCGATGCCAAGCTACCAAGGGTAGAGCTGGGATTAATTTACTGAGACCTAACTGTACCTATGTGGAGGTTAGTGGCTTGTTGCTAGGTGTAGGTACCTACCTGCCCTACCAATAACCCATTTTCCAACAACAACCAACCAGGATCAGACAAGAATTGAAGAGGGTTACCTCCTCCAGGCAAAAGGGTAGGGAGCCCCTTAGAAGGACTCCTCAATGTTAGGCTCTCTAAGGATATCCTTGAGGAGCACAGCACTGTAGTTACATCGGTTCCTTGGGTTTTGTGGTTCCTTCAAAATAAGCCAAAAATTGTAAAACAAAAACCACAGTATTGGTCAGGAAAAGACAAAAATGTAGGTAGTAGACTAGTTCCACAGACGTTCAGCTAATATTGCTGACTAGACCAAGGGATGGAATGGGAGTCTCAGGGCGAGCCCAGTGATTGTTGGTGTATTGTTTAATCACTGTCATTGTTAACTCAACAGCTTTAAATTATTATAGGCTGATTCTTAAATATTCACTTTACTGAATATGAACCTCCTTGTCTACACAGGTGCACTTAATGGTTATTTATGATTTGCTTGCGCTATTATTATTAAAAATAAAAATTCAAACAGTTTAAAGTATTTTGCTGACTTAAGTCCCATTCCATGTTTTAAGGTTAAAGATTTTTGAGCTATGCATAATTAATTAAAATCATTGCAACTAAATGCACACACATATTGAAAACAATAATGGTAACACATTTTGTCGAGCTCTTTAAAAGTTTCGTGTGTATAATTATTGCAAAAGTTAAAACGCCAATGCCCATGCCCATAGGCTGCCTGGTTTTAGTAATGAGGGTTAAGTTGTCGGCAGCCACCTGTTAATCCAATCAATTTTTGATCTGCTCAACTCAGGATTTTTACTAAACAAATGTTCAAAACCGGTGTTATTGGGTTTAAAAGATTCATGATAGCTTGTCAGCATGTACGGATGTCCCGTTGATTGAACGGTTGTCGTAGCAAAACTCTTCTCTAATTTAAAACAGGATAAATGCAACAAGATGGATGATTGTTTCTATTGCTTTGTTGCACAATCTACAAGCATTACAATTTCTTTTATTGGCCTATTCTGGAACACAATTTAATGAGGGCAGGCAACCAAAGCAATAAGCAATAAACCTTCATTTTATGTAATTTGAGAAGCCTGTTGCAAAATATGATGCCCGCGGAGTGCAGAGTAGTTATTTATAATCGTCCATGCATGTATTTTGCAAGCTCGTTTTTGTCCTGGGTAGATAGTGTCCTCATACTTATATTGAGTTATTTTTTAAATACTTTTAAAGGAACTGGTGCCGTCCGGAGCTCTCTTATTTAAAGATTGCTTAAGGGTTTAATTGCCACGTGTTTCTTCTTTTGGCGACCTGATCTTAAAACACGACAACGAAATCTCTTGTTTCACTTACCCCATTCTATGTGATATCTGTATAAGTATATATTTTTATATTTCAGTGGCATTCACACTCAAGTGTCTTCCTTCCTTGCACAGAGAAGGCCAGCCCTCTCTCCAATGAGAATCAGCCCATTTTCAAGCAATTATCTTCTGGGTACTCTAACACACACATGCACTTCAACATAGGTTTCAGTCAAAGCAGCAGACCTTTTTGTTGAATCTCGATTGTACACTCAGGGCACAATCAATGGCTTGAGCTGTGTGTATGCACATACGAAATGAAGGGCGACCAAAGTGTGCCAAAAGTGTTCCTCGAGTTCAGTCTCGAGTTCAGTGTTTATGATTGATTTATGGCATTGTGTGTACCAATCAGATATTTTGATTGTGAGAAAGAAAACTGCAATTTGTGTTCATATTATCAAAACAATAGACTGCGCTCCCTTGGGCACCAGGCTGAATACACAATATGGTAGGGTGAATTATTTGATTGCCTCTGGGCCCGAAACACCATTCAGGCAATTATTCTGATTTATAACTGTCGAACATGCCCCCTCTAGAACCCACAATACTGTTAATTTCAGACAATAGTCAGGCGGTGCAGGTTCCGGACGGGAACAAAAGTATACTGAGTTTACCTGAGGACAAAGGGGGGAGGGAGTGTCAAAGACAGCAAATGAGGCAGGCAGCTTGATCAAGCAACAGCAAGCAGAGCTGAGGCTGGGCTGCATGACAGAGCCTCGTGGGTTCAGTATGAGTGTTGTTGCTCCCCACAGGCAATTTCGAGGAAAGCTTTGGTGCCTGGTGAATGTTGATGTACAAGTGGCCAAGTGCAGCTTCCGCCGTACTGTCGGAGGACATCCTTGATAGAGAGACTCATGTTGGGTGTCCAGAAGCTTGTGCCCAACACTGGCTGTTACACGCCCCCTGTGGCCAAACAGACCCTGTGGGTACATTGCTAGGCTTGTTACACTGTGCTGTTATCCAGGAAGTTGTAGATGGGTGCACAATACTTTTTCTGGAGCCGCCACACCCCCAGAAAGAAGGGAGCTTTGAGTCTCCCCCAAAGAAGCAGGCCCATAGAAGGAGGAAACCACCCTTGCACTGGTCTAGCAATCAACAAATGCAGAGAAAACAGATGAAGCAGGATGGTAAGATTGAAAAGCGCGAAAAATACAGAGTGTTAAAGATTCACAGTCAGCTCAATTACCTAAGGGTGAGGCAAATTAGAACCCTAGGGGACAGTTCAAACTGTGCTAGACGAACACTCAGGGAAATTTAACAAAATGGAGGCAAACTTGAATCAAGGAGTAGGCTTCAAACAAAGGTTAATGCTGGAGCAACTGATGTCAGCCTACAATGACTTGTTTACATGAAGCTTTTGGAGAGAGAAACAGGAATGAATCTTCACTGTCAGAAATCAAACCAGGGATGGTGGTGTTAACGCTTCCCTTTGTGACTAATTATTATATATTGGGACTAGTTTTAGGCCAATGAATCTTTTAACCCTGTTGGAAGACACCTTAGGACGAGATAGCTAATCACATGTCAATCAATATATCAATAATGTCATCAATATTTATTATAACAATGCACTTTACTTTAGTCAATGACGTTTAATAAACTCTGGAAACACCATGACCTTGCAGTCATGAATAACCACACCAATTTAGTATGAATTTTATGATATTTATTCCCTATTGGTTACAATACTACTAGCAAGTTTATTAATCTCAAAACCAAGAAGCATAGTAGCATAGTCACAATATGGCAACTCTGCTAAGATTTCATCAAAGCAAGAATCACAAACATTAGAATATAGTACGGCGTGAACATAGACTATCTTTAGCAGAGTATTTTAGCGCTTTGTCCAACAAAGCATAGATTCAGTCATTTGTCTATTTGCGTCCGTTTAGTGAACCCCTCTCAACTAACCTCGAATTAGCATTGGCATGTTGGGCTTCATGCAAAACAATTTAGTAACAGCAATTTGGAAAACATCTAACTAAGGTCTCTGTCAAAAGAAAAGCAGTTGGTACCTAGAAAAGAAAAGCAAACAGACAATCACAATTTCATTGTCATATAGTTACCCTCCAAGTTTGGGTCAGCACTCAGGTTCGGTCTTCGTCTTCAGGACATCAGTTGGTTCGCCATCAGTCAGGAACTCGGCTCAGGTAAAAGGGGCACTTCCCTCATAAGGAGGTAAAGTGTAAATGGGCAATCTAAGGACAAGGATGGTTCTAATCTAAAATTTATCAAGTCACTAAGCAAAGTGACAAAGTGTCTGGATCATAGCAGATCGCATCAGCATCTCCCCTAGTCTCTCTCCTATCCCTCCTGTTCTCATTTACTTCCTGGTGTCAAGGGTTTTTATCCCCTTTTCGTGGTACTTTCCCCTAAAATTTGATTGGACAAGGGGTTGCACCCCACTATCTTTAACCAGTTAAAATCAAATTAGCTCATCAAATTTGTTGCCCCATAACAGTTCTCACATATTTTATTGGTGCTTATGATTGATGTCTTTAGCGGGTGGAATGTCCAGTATGATTTCATCGTCTTGTGGTCCTTTGCACATCTTTGGTCAGTGGCTCCATTATCCGTACCGGTTTAGGCGACCTTGTACATAGCATTAATCAGCACTGTTGCATTTAGCTAAAACGTTACTACAGGCAGGATGAAATTCATGAGAACGGATCTACTACAGTTACATTCAGCTTCTAGTTTTTGGAAAAAGAAGAGTTCATGTCCTTTAGCAAGTCAGCACACTGCATGTCATAAAAAATACATTTAATATGAGAGTCAGGCAGCTAGGCCTCGACTCATGCTAACTAAGGCCTAAAAGATTTATTAGCAAAACTTTAATAACATAATCATTAATAATTAGTGTAAAACCATAATATTTCATCAATATTAGTCAATGTTATTAGTCCCCGTATATATATTGGCGGCCACTCCCCGTGGGCACATTTCAAGTGCACGTTTTAGCAAAACATGTTAATACAGTTTCTATGCAGCATTATTGTACATTAGTTCATAAACATTTCATGTTAATATAGACTATATAAGCTACGCTGTCTCAGTGGAAAAGGTGAATGAATTACAGGAGGCAATTCAGAGCCTACAAACATGAGCAGAAGATGCTGAAGACGGCTCATGATTGAACAATATTTGGATATTTGGTGGACAATATTCATCTGTATCAATGGATGAAGTAATATTCTGATGATTACATTCAAAAACCGTTCAATACAATGATAGATGACTTGACATCTGCAAGCTGGCCACCATCCCCCCATCAAAAAGCACAACACATACAGCTTTATAATTTGGTATATTAGTGAAACAGACACGCCTGATAATAGACACGCTATATCTGTTTTATGGCAGATGAAAATACAAATTGCCTGCACAAAGGAAATCCACTCAGAAGAGAGTGAATTGTGTAAACTGAAGAAGAGGTGGCAGGGTGTTCTCTTTTGCCACACGTATATTGCAGTCTCCAGGGGCATCATAATCTATATAGCTCCTAATGTACCATATGTAATTAAACATGCCCACACAGATAGTGAAGGGAGGTACACAATAGTAGAGGGAGCCTTTGATGTTGAACCCAATCTCTGGCCAGCATTTAGGCCCCCAGAGATATCTACATGGTTATTGCAAGTGGAGGCACTGCAAGCCACATCATTCTAATATACAGAAAAACAGCATATTGCCTGAAATAAACTTTAATCAGGGAAATATTGAGCACAAAACACAACATTCAAGACTCGGACTTTAGGGTCGTTAATTGAATGATACTTTCATAATATAAGATGAACAACTATATGCCACTCCCCCTGTGATTCCCACTGAAGGATTTGCAGATTACTTGGTAGACATACCTATCCTACAACTAGTGTGAAAATGGGTTTAGTACTAGAAGAGCTCATATTCCTGATTGAAACCAATAGTGCAATAGACCAGTTGACCCAAAAACGTTTGGCTCAGCTGGGCTGCCTCCCGAATTCGATTCTATACTTAAGTCAAAACAACCTTGAAGCTCTTGATGATGTATTCAGAGTCACGTGAAAAGGAGGTCGAGCCTTTGCCAATCTGTGAGATAGTGATTGGAGTGTTACCAAAGCTGAAACAATATCCCCTACATGTGAAGTCTTATAGGCCACTATCAATACTTGCAGCAGAATGTAAAATTATTAGGAAACATATAGCCAACGACTTGCTGGCATTGCTCAGGGAACTAGAACATCATGACCAAAGCAGTTTTCTACTGCGAAGAAACACTCACACTAATCTTAAGGCGTTTATTCCATGTAATGGACAGGATACTGCAAAGGGACCGATTGACTGTTGTTGCATCATCAGATAAAGAAAAGGGTTTTCACTCTTTGCTTTGTCCATTCAAATTTAACGTACTAGAGAGAATGGTATTGGGTGAGAATACAATAGAATGGATATAACTCCTACATGCAATACCTTTGGCAAGGGTCTGGGTGGGCCAGGTTGTCTATTTGTAGGGACATGAGACAGGTTTGCCAGCTTTAACACTGGCAATAGCAGCCGTGGCCTGCATGTTTCAAGTTATCATACTATTTTCCTGTATGCCAAGAAGGTGGTTCTGTTCCTAAGATATCCCGATGGTGGTTTATCTGATAATTCAGACAACTTTGACTGAAATTGATCATCTGTTGGGGCACTGTCTCAACTGTGACAGGTCCTGCCTTTTTCCTCTTATGCCCTACTAAACCTTTTGGAGTGCCTGTGAATTGAAGAATCTCCCAAGATGTGTGAGAGCAAGACATTAATGTATTCAGACATGCACATTGATCAGGATGACGATCGACTGCTGGCAGGCATTCTTGGATGGGCTGTGACAGCAATCAAGCAATCTATCCAGATTTGGCATCAGCTCCTACTTTTGCCCTTTGGGCGGATGGCTGTCAATAACAAAAGTGTTGATTTGTTCCAAGATCTGTATAGAAATGCACATAAAGGTGGACTATCCTTTTGAAGTACCATATCAATCCCCTCCTTCATCGTGTTTGCTATGTAATTTCACCACCTCTTCGAGTCTAGGAGGACACAAAAGAGGAATCATTGATGCATATGCTGCTGTTATACCTTACTATTTCTCAAAAATGTTGTCACCATTGCTTGATGTGAATAGGTTTTGGTCAAACACAGGATCCCAAGCAATACTTGTGTATACGGATACTCCTCCAGCAGGCTTTTATCTCAAAGTACCGTTGGTCTAGGTCACAGTTCATCCATCTCATGGGGTACTGCAATTGGGAAGAAAGGTAAGAAACTTTCAAGTTCAGGGCCCCCAGTGTCCCCCCATCAATTGGATTAATTGTGTTTCACACAGCCGCTGCTCTCCTTGTTTATTCTAAATGAGTTCAAATATAAGTGGATTCAGGTATTTAAGGAATCGCTGAATAATCATTTTGTGGTTGGTATTAGTAAGGCTAACATTGGACCAAACTATTTGCTTCTCTAATAACTTATTGGAAAGAATTTAAGTAAATGAACATCTCATGTGTGTGTAATGGCCAGCGGTATTAATAAAGTCTTCCAGCCACAAGTGTCGGGAACTGGCCTAGATGGAATATATTCTTTGCACTGCATCCGGTCACAGAGGTAGCATGGTCCATGATCACCAGAGAACATCTACCGGTCAGCTGAATTTAGGGGCAGATTTAAGAGCCCTTAGCAACACCTTAGTGCCGCCATAACATTATTATTTTTTATGCTGAGGCGGCTCTAACATGGCATTTTCCCCACGCCACAAATGGCGCACTGCATGCACACACAGATGTGAGACACCAGGAAAAGATCCCGCCTGATTGGTGCTTGCTGTTCCCCTCAGAAGCGTAAGATGGGATGGAAGGAGCTTTGCCTTTCCCCTTGTTACTTCACAAGGGCAAAGATCTCAATGCACAGCTGATACCCTCTTCAGTGATACTAGCATGAACTGTGGAGGCCTCAAGTGTCTCTATATCTGCACTTGCACACTCGGAGATGATAAATTAACTTGTGTGTCACCATCATACATACATAAAGGGCATTACAATGTAATTTGTATTTGCATCTTCATACATCTATACTGGGCTAGGGAAACCGGCTTTGTGTTTACATCGTCACACATGCAGTCAGTAACAAAATGATTAGTAATCTGATCAACCAAGATTTTGAATGTTTGTGAATGTTTATAAGCCTCACAGTCACCTAAATGGGTCCCTTGAGAACACTCCTAATAAGGCTTTGATCCTGTAATGGTTCGGAATAAGCAAGACAGGACAGACCCCAAAGAAAGCACCAGTTTGTTCTCCCATAGAGCGTAGTTTTCAAAAGTAACTTATCTGAAAGACTGGTTGAGGTCCAGCTGTCTGCTGTGGGCCTAAGACCTACTCCCAAGGTCAGAGATATCTATCGGAGATGCTGTCTCACCATATTGCTCAATGCGAAACATTTGAGCACTTCCTGGGTGGGGTTTAAGTATTCCAAGGTTTCCAAGATGGCTGCCAAGAGCTTAAAGCTCTCACAAGAGTACAGTGCAGGGCCAGTTGCTAAGGGCTGCCAAGGAGCCATTCCATGCAGCCGCAGACGGACATCAAAATGTCCAATTGGTACAGACCAAATTGCAAAGGGCCACCCACAGAGCAAATGTTGAAACCAGCAATGAGCACATCCCCCAGAAGACCTCAGAGTGGCAACAGATGTCTAACAAGATGTATGGAGTAAGGAAATGGAACCAAGCACACTGTCAATCAAGCATTCATCAGGCTCATTGTCACTATGCACCACATCTCAAATTTACTGTTGGTGGAGTCATCATCGCTAACCTGTTCATCAGCATGGAAAGAGGTCAACAGTGAATTGGGTAAGTATCCCTAGTATCCTCGAACCTCGTATTACATTGCACACAGGAATGTTATGTGTTCGGGGCGATTTGCTTACAACTAGCCCCCAGCTTCCCTCAATCCAAAACCTACAGAGCCCCCGTAAGAATGCAATATACTAGTGGAATGGTCTCAGGGACTTATGGGAACAAAACAAAGATAATGGAAAAATGGAGTTCCACCCACAATTGAATGAACCAATCTAGTAAACTGGGTGAGTTGGTTACGCTCAATGTATAAACAACAGTTTCAATATTGTATTAAAAATGATCTCTAACAACCTTAGAGGAAGCATGGAGATTGGTTCATTGAGAGTGTCCCATAATCTGCTGAAAGACGAAAGTAAAGAGAATTGACAAAAGAGGACCCAAGAAAACAAAAAAGGTGCAGCAAGGGAGAAGTCCAGCGAGAACTAATGAGAGAGTTAGAGGACCGAACAAGAGGCAAGTTTTATAGTGTCTCTGCATAGATTGACCCAGAAAAGGAAGTGACAGTGCATTCTTAGGTTGTGTACTAATGTGATGAGAACCATGAGTTCCCAATCTCAAAATATACCCTGGCTCCCACATGCTCAATTTCCCCTGGTGTATTTCTTTACTGAAACCCATCAACCCCTGTGTAAGGCCTGTTGCGGTATGTGTGGACCCCTAATCTGTCAGAAAGCCCTGATAGTTCTCCCTCCATGTGGAACCTCATTTTAATAAATTGATATTTAATAAAGACTCAGACTGAAAAAAGATCAAGGACAAATCAAGCAGATTCCCAACATCTCTTTTCAGAACCATTACTCCATTCTATGAGGAATTAAAATTGCCTCCTAGAACAACAGAAGTCCAAGTATCACTGCAATCTCATATTCTAAGTTTTCATTCACAACTGTAGGGGAGCAATGGGTAAATGATGTAAAGGTACAGAGGGAGATGGTTGGAGTAAGGAAACATGAAGGATAGGATATATAAAATCTTAAAATGTCCCACATTCTTAAACTCAACATGGGATCCAGGTAAACATAGGTTTCTAGCAGCTAGCCTCCCCAATTTTATAGTCAAAAGCAGATATACTATAAACATTGCCTCATCCTTTGTGAACAGCTTTTGCAGCAGTAAGATGAAATACAACTTGTGTGTGTATGGTTTGTGAGGTTTGAAGGCGTGTAGAGACAGAAGACACCTGATTGAGCAATTATAATTGCCTCATACATGGATGAAAGCCATATAAACAGGAGAAGGGGGAAGATCTAAGAGAGCTGTTAAATGAACATTCTAAAAAAGAAACTCAGCGATAGACAGACAGCACCACCTATTTGTCAGGATACTACTATGAAAAACATTGCAGATATTGTTCAAAAGCTTTGTTTACCCTCACAGTCTGCTCATTTGTCTGGTGGTGGTAACTTCTGAATCTTTAAAACTGAATTTCTAGAATTTGTAACAAGGCAGAGAAGAATGTTCATGTAAACTGTGTCCCTGTGCCTGTTTTGAAATCTGTTGATAAACCATGTCATCTGACCATCTCTTTTAGAAAGACATCTATATGTTGTGTTGGTGTAGATACTTTAGTCAAATGTATCACATGTTCAAATTTGATAAATGATTCAATGACAATCAAAACTGTGGTATAGGATTCAGAGGTTATTAAGTCTACAATTACATCCCTGGATATAACAGACCGAGGATGATATTAAACATGCAAGGTGTGTTACAATCCTATTGGTTTGGACTGAGATAATTTTGGTTGGATGTATCATCTCACTCCAATCAAAGGATTTTAACAATCCTTTTTCATAACTTCACATGATATATAATGTCTTGTTGAAGCAGAGGACGTCAAAAAGATGTAGTTTCCAATTTTTCTGTATTTCAGGTTCCTGGATGACGTGCAGTTGATCCCAATGTCATACTTGTTTTTGTAACTCAGAAGTGGGTAAAGACAATCTATTATGTCTGAATAAATTCCCTGAATTGCTTGCCTTTGTGGTTCCTGAATCTGTGACTCAGAATACAGTAGCTGTACTTTATCTGAAAGTGAAAACAGAAGACAAAAAGCATCCACCATGTCTGTCTATGGTTCTCATACACCAAGAACCTCAAGATTTGCAAACTAGTATTATCAGTGTAGAGTGTCATTTCATGTTGTGCTCCTTCTAAGTATTAAACTAGGAGTCTTGATGTTGAGTAACACTTAATCATAGACAGTATCACGTTGATCAGTATGAGTGAGAATTAGAGAATAAAAAGCTGCTGGATGGGGTGTTAGTGTCAGGGTGTTATTGTGAGAGTATTGCTCCTATAGGTTCACAATAGGCTCTGTTTCTATGGTTAAAGGCAGATATACATTAGGATGTTGTAAAAGATGCATCGTAAAGACGATTTCATAGTGGATAAGACTTAGGGACAAATTTAAGAAAAGTGGTGCTGCATCATATGCAGCGTCACTTTTCCTTTTCCCCTTAGCGCCTCCCTAACGCCCACATGTGTGCACCGTATTTAGCATACGGTGCACCATGGCAGTAGTTAGGGAACTAGCATCAAATTGTTTGACACTAGTTTGGCGCTTTGCATGATTAGCATCAAACCTTTTAACATTAATCCTGCAGAGCACCTAGAGGCCCTTTGAAAACAATGGGAGCCTCCTTTTAATGCCTGCTCTGAGCAGGCGTTAAAAATGCTGAAGAAAATGGTACAAAGAAATCTTTTAGATTTCTTTGCACCATTTTATCGCCCTCCCCCCCTTAATGGGGGAACGGCCCCCCTTGCATACATTATGCCCAGTACAAGTTTATTGTGGTAAAATGGGTTACAATGTGACACAGTGCATACATTGCACAACTCTGTAAATATGGCATGTGGGAAAAATCACTTTAGCGCCACTTTAATGTAAACAAATGATGTTATGGCGGCACTAAGATTGAACTAGGGTCTCTCAAATATGCCCCTTAGTCCCTGATTTAGAGTTTGGCTGAGGGAGTTACTATGTCACAAACATGACAGATATACCGTCCGCCATACTATGATTTCATTGTAGCCTATGGAGATCGAAATACGATGGATGGGATATCCGTCATGTTTGTGACAGAATAACCTACCCACCAAACTCTAAATCAGCCCTTATTCTTGTACTTCTCCCAATTCTGGTATCCCTTTCTTGGCTAGTTTCAAAATAGGAGCAATAAGACAGGAGAAGAAGTCTGTGAATTGTACATAAAACTTATAAAGCCAGTCTATTCATTAGATAACTTTAAGATTATTTGGAGTAGGCCACTTCAAATCAGCCCTTACACTTGCTGGTTAATTCTGTTGTCTTGAGGTGAAATTACAAATCCCAACAAATTGGCATTGGTTTGTTACTGATGTGTGATGCAATGGTCTATGTAAAGATGTTTTTGGCCATTCACTTAAATGGGTATGCATAATGAGACAAGAGGTACCAAGCATTACAGAGGGCCAGTCTTTGAAGTTAAAAGGCACTGTATACAGGTAATATTATATCTGACATTTGTTTATTTAATAATTGTTTTCCTTTTTGGTTGGTAAATTGGATAACCGTGGAGATTCATGAGGTTCCAGAATCCACTGAGTTCTGCAGATTTTCTTGAGGAAGTGTCACAAGTATATTAAGAAAAAGTGTGTTTTTTTCTGAAGCCAATAAAGACCTATTTGTGGTTTTCGCATGTTCACTTGTCAGCACCAAGTGAAATGGGTTTTCCAGCAGCTGGGAACATAATCTTAAAAATTACTTTCCTACTCTGTGAATAATAATTTCTTGTTTACATTGACAATCTACATAGGCTCTTCAGTTACAAGCATGGAGAGATTGGATTCAGCTGAAAGACACAATAAATATGCTTAAAGGTGATTTCCCAAATGGTTTTCACTCCTACTGCAAACATGCAGTTGATCAATTTGTAATACTAAATCAGTCAGACCAGCTGTAGTTGTTGGTCTGCTTAAGAACAATGATACAAAGTCTTTCAGCTCTTAAAAAGCACAGTGGTAAAAAGCTGCATCAGCTAATTCATCCAAACAACCTGCCTCTGATAATATTCTTTGGAGGTGGACAGTTTATGAAATGGTATTCTGTGAGTCTTGATGAACGGAAAATAATCTCATTTCAGATTGCACCTTTTGTATAATTCCTTTGAATGCAGCCTGAAATTGAACCCCTATGACTGGCACTTTTTGATTCATTGCCACAATATCTGAGGCAGGTCATTTGGTTCTAGAGTAATGGCAACAGCTGAAAACTAGCCTTGTATGGAGGTAATTTTGTAAAATTGATATCAGACCTGGCTCTACTATGTACTTTCAGGGTTCTTAAAGAGTTTAGATCAATTTCACAGCACTCTGTTATAAAAACCCAGTTAGACATCAGGGAAAAGAATTTAGATTATATCTCACAAAAACTTTCCAATGAGGTAAGAAAGTGTGAGGGGAAACGTCCGGAACAATGATTCTGGAACAACAATTATGTTGTTAACGCAAGCGGAACCACGCCTGCGTTAACAATGACTCCCTTTTTCTCTGCCTTAACCATGCATGTTCTGAACAACGCACATGTGTGGGTAAGGCAGAGAAAAATGGAGAGTGCATCAAGAGAGGATGAGGTCAGGCAAGTGCGGCTGGGGCAGGTTTGGGGGTTAGTTTTTAGGGGTGAGATGGATTAAGGATTTGGGGTGTGGGTGGGGTTGGGGTAGTTTGGTTTTGCAGGGGTGAGGGGTCGGGTAGTTCTGGTTTTTAGAGGTGAGATTGGGGCAGTTCTACTTTAGGGAGGAGTGGTGGGGTTTCGTGGTAGTTTTTTTGGGGGGTTGGGTCATTTTGTTTCTGGGTGGGGTATCAGGATAATTTGGTTTTTGGGGATAGGGGATCAGGGTAGTTTGGTTTTGGGCTCAGGGGGATCAGGGTAGTTTGTTTTTTGAGGGTGGGGATTGGGGTAGGTTTATTTTTTAGGGGCGGGTGGGGAGTCAGTTGTTTTTAGGGAGGGTGGGGAAGGTCAGGGAAGTGTTTAGGGCTCACATTGGGTGCTGGGTATCCGTTTTTTGTTTGTTTTAGGGTTAAAGAGTAGGAGTCGTTTTTAGTATTACGGGTAGGGTTCTTCTGGGCCTTAGGGCAGGTTAGGGGTCGCATGCTAGAACCATGCGTGTCGTTCCCACACATGCCTCTATTGGCATGCTTTTACAACAAAAAATAAAGGTATCCAGACCGTGTTGTTCAGGTATGCGTGGTTCAAACATTTGTTGTTCCATCATACATTGAAGTGTGAGCCTTTAATTATGAAAAAACTAGGGGCCAGATGTAGCAAATTCCCAAATTGTGACTTGCAATTTGCGAGTCCCTGCGACTCGCAAATTGCAAGTCGCAATTTGGGATGCAGAAAGGTGTCCCAGACAGCTTCTGCGAGTCGCTATGGGGTTGCAAAGACCAACTGCCTGCTCTGAAAAAATATTTTTGGGTCCAGTCACAAAGGGGAAGGGTTCCCATAGGGACCCCTTCCCGTTTGCGAGTGGGTTACCATCCACTTCAAGTACGTGGTCGCAAATGGAATTGCATACCACTGCGACTCGCAAATAGGAAGGGAACACCCCTTCCTACTTGCGACTCGGAAATGCATTTTGCGAGTCGGTTCCGACTCGCAAAATGCATTTCTACATAGCAAACACGCATTTGCGACTCGCAAACGCGATTTTCGCCGTTTGCGAGTCGCAAAGTGTTTGCTACATCTGGCCCTAGATATGCTAACATCTCATTATCTCAATAGGATCATAAGGAATGTTAAGGACCTCGAAAAAGAAAGAACCTTCCCCAGATTATGATCCAGAGAGTTAATATTTTTAGATAATAAGTTTGCTTATTCTTATTTGTTGCAGTCCCCTTGGAATTTATAAAAAAAGTAGTATCAACTATTCAATCAATTTGTAACAATTTTGCAAAGCAGTTCAATTATTTTAGAAGAAACGTTAGCAGAATTTAACCCTTTTGCCGCCAGGCCTTTTCCCCCTCAGGTGCCAGGCCTTTTTTTGGTTATTTGGGGCAGTTCATGCTTAGGCCCTCATAACTTTTTATCCACATAAGCTACCCACGCCAAATTTGTGTTCTTTCTTGCCAAAATCCTAGGGATTCTAGAGGTACCCAGAGTTTGTGGGTTCCCTTGAAGGAGACCAAGAAATTAGCCCAAATACAGCAAAAATGTGTTTAAAAAAAAAAAAGGAAAAAAGGTCTGCAGAAGAAAGCTTGTGGTTTTGTGGTTGAAAATGGCATCAACAAAGGGTTTGTGGTGCTAAAATCACCATCTTCCCAGATTTCAGGAGTAGGCAGAGACTTGGATCAGAAAACCTAATTTTTCAACACAATTCTGGCATTTTACTGGGACATACTCCATTTTTATGATTTTTTGTGCTTTCAGCCTCCTTCCAGTTAGTGACAGGAATCGGTGCGAAACTAATGTTGGATCCCGGAAAACTAAACATTTCGGAAAAGTAGACAACATTCTGAATTCAGAAAGGGGTCATTTGTGTAGATCCTACAAGCATTTCCTACAGAAATTAACAGCTGAAATAAAAAAATGTTGAAATTGAGTTGAAAAAAAATGCTATTTTTCTCCACATATTGCTCTTTTTTTCTGCGATGTCAGATTTTTGAAAGCAATATACCGTTACATCTGCTGGACTCTTCTGGTTGCGGAGATATATAGGGCTTGTAGATTCACCAAGAACTCTAGGTACCCAGAGCCAATAAATGAGCTGTACCTTGCAATGGGTTTTCATTCTATTCCGAGCATACAGCAATTCATTTGCTGAAATATAAAGAGTGAAAAATAGGTATCAAGAAAACCTTTGTATTTCCACAATTGGCTCAAGATAAGGTGTTGAGAAGCAGTGGTTATTTGCACATCTCTGAATTCCGGGGTGCCCATACTAGCATGTGAATTACAGGCCATTTCTCAAATAGACGTCTTTTCTTCACACTGTCTTACATTTGGAAGGAAAACATGAAGAGAAAGACAAGGGGAAATAACACTTGTTTTGCTATTCTGTGTTCCCCTAAGTTTCCTGATAAAAATGGTACCTCAATTGCGGGGGTAGGCCAAATGCTCGCGACAGGAAACGAAACATGGACACATCACATTTTTACATTGAAATCTGATGTGTTTTTTGCAAAGTGTCTAGCTGTAGATTTTGACTTGTGGGGCTCTCACCAGGTTCTGTTACCCAGAATCCTTTGCAAACCTCAAAATTTGGTAACAAAAACACTTTTTCCTCTCATTTCGGTGTCAGAAAGTTCTGGAATCTGAGAGGAGACACAAATTTCCTTCCACCCAGAGTTCCCCCAAGTCTCCCGATAAAAATGGTACCTCACTTGGGTGGGTAGGCCTAGCGCCCACTACAAGAAATGCCCCAAAACACAATGTGGACACATCACATTTTCCTAAAGAAAACAGCTGTTTTTTTGCAAACTGCTTAGCTGTGGACTTTGGCATCTAGCTCAGCTGGCACCTATGGAAACCTACCAAACCTACGCATTTTTGAAAATTAAACACATAGGGAAATCCAAGATGGGGTGACTTGTGGGGCTCTCACCAGGTTCTGTCACCCAGAATCCTTTGCAAACCTCAAAATGTGGCCCAAAAAACACTTTTTCCCCACATCCCGGTGACAGAAATTTCTGGAATCTGAGAGGAGCCACAAATTTCCTAACACCCAGCCTTCCCCAAAGTCTACCAACAAAAATGGTACCTCACTTGTATGGGTAGGCCTAGCACCTGCAACAGGAAATTCCCCAAAACACAAAGTGGACACATCATATTTTCCCAAAGAAAACAACTGTTTTCTGCAAAGTGCCAGGCTGTAGATTTTGGCCTCTAGCTCAGCCGGCACCCATGGAAACCTACCAAACCTGTGTATTTTTGAAAACTAGATACCTAGGGGAATCCAAGATGGGGTGACTTGTGGGGCTTTCACCAGGTGCTGTTACCCAGAATCCTTTGCAAACCTCAAAATGGTGGAAAAAAACACTTTTTCCTCTCATTTCGGTGACAGACAGTTCTGGAATCAGGGGGGAGCCACAAATTTCCTTCCACCCATCGTTGCCCTAAGTCTCCTGATAAAAATGGTACCTCACTTGTGTGTGTAGGCCTAGCGCCTGCAACAGGAAATGCCCCAAAACACAACGTGGACACATCACATTTTCCCAAAGAAAGCAGAGCTGTTTTCTGCAAAGTGCCTAGCTGTTGATTTTGTCCTCTAGCTCAGCCGGCACCTAGGGAAACCTATCAAACATGCGCATTTTTGAAAACTAGACACCTAGTGCAATCCAAGATGGGGTGACCTGTGGGGCTCTCACCAGGTTCTGTTACCCAGAATCCTTTGCAAACCTCAAAATTTGGCAATACAAAACTAACTGTTTTTTGCAGGGGGCAACTGCGTTTTTGGTCCCGGGCTCAGCAGCCATCTAGGTAAACCTACCAAAACCAGACATTTCTGAAAACAAGACACCTGAAGAAGTTCAGCGAGGTGTGACTTGCATGGATCCCCCAAAGTTTTCTTACCCAGAATCCTCAGCAAACCTCAAATTTAGCTAAAACATCAAATTTTTCCCACATTTCTGTGTGGGATCACTGCACCAGGACAAATTTCCCGGTAAAAATGATACCTCACTTGTGTAGGTCGGCTAAGTGCCTGTGGCAGGGAAGAGCCGAAAACATGTCAAAATTGAGGGGTAACCGAAGTGGATCCAAAAGGGCAGTTTAAAAAAAATATATTTTTAGGCTCACAAGTGCTGTATACTTTTTATCGGTACAGATGAGACAATTTTGGGTGGTAGGAATTTTGTGGATTCCTGCAGATTCCAGAAGGTTCTATCACAAAAGTGTGGGAACAATGTGTGATTTCCAGCAAAGTTGGAGGTTTGCAGGGCATGGTGGGTAAGAAAATGGTGCGGGTGCATGAGAAGCACACCACCCTGGAATCAACCAGATGTTTAGTTTTCAGATGTGTCTGGGTCTTGTGGATTTTTCTTCATGGCAGCATCCCAAAGTCAAAACGTGCAGGCCTCACCATTCTAAGTGGGATGATTTTGAGAGTTACCAAGCTCTGATGGCCCAAATGTAAAACCAAAACCCAAAATAATCAAATGTCCTCTTGCTTCCCATGGGATAAGATGTTTTAGTGTGCGGGGGAGAGCTGAAAGACTGTTAGCCCTTTCAGTTGGAGTGGGGACATAACCAGGCCCATACTGGTTTGTAGCCACCACCCCACTATGGGCCTCATTCCGACCCTGGCGGTCATGGACCGCCTGGGCCGGGGACGTAGGAAGCACCGCCAACAGGCTGGCGGTGCTTCCAGGGCAATTCTGACCGCGGCGGTAAAGCCGCGGTCAGAAAAGGGGAACCGGCGGTTTTCCCCTGCCCCAGGGAATCCTCCACGGCGGCGCTGCAAGCAGCGCCGCCATGGGGATTCCGACCCCCTTCCCGCCAGCCTGTTCCTGGCGGGGGTGTCGTGGGGCCCCTGGGGGCCCCTGCAGTGCCCATGCCACTGGCATGGGCACTGCAGGAGCCCCCTAACAGGGCCCCATTCAGATTTTCAGTGTCTGCAAAGCAGACACTGAAAATCGCGACGGGTGCCACTGCACCCGTCGCACACCAGCAACTCCGCCGGCTCCATTCGGAGCCAGCTTCATCGTTGCTGGGGCTTTCCCGCTTGGCGGGCGGTCGGCCTTTTGCCGGTCGCCCGCCCAGCGGGAAAGTCAGAATGACCGCCGCGGTCATTTGACCGCGGTGCGGTCTTCTGGCGGTCTCCGTCCGGCAGGCGGCACTCGCCGCCCGCCGGGGTCGGAATGACCCCCTATGTTATTATTTTTATTCTCTGGCACCTAGTAGATTTTCTGCTTCCCTGTGGTATGGATCAGGGGTAATTGCAAAATCTGCCCACTGGTGGGCAGACCAACTTTGGCCCCATTTATTTGGGGTAGAGGGGCAGATAAAGCCAACCGTAATGTGCCCCCATGGGGAGCGACCCTTGCCCAAGGGGCTGCCCCCCCAACAAAACACATACATACACACACACCAGTCCCTGGGGTCTAGTGCTTTCTGCTCCCAAAGGGGGCAGATTGGCCTAACCAAAATAGGCGGATCTGCCCCCAAGGAGGGCATAAATGGCCTAAATACAATTTGCCCCAAGAGGAGCACCCTTGTCTAAGGGGTCGCTCCCCATACATAAAAACAATGTAAATAAAAAAATATATATATCCCTGGTGTCTAGAGGTTTTTGCCCCCATGGAGGCTAATCGGCCTAATTATATGAGGCCAATCTGCCTCTAGGGGGACCAGAAAAGGCCTTAAAATAATGTCTACTGATCTGCCCCCGGGAGGGGCAGAAATGGGCTAAAAATAATTTGACCCCCCCCCCCCCTACGGCAAAAAAAAAACAGAAAAAATCCCTGGGGGCAGGTTGTCCTAATTATATTAGGGAGATCTGCCCCCAGGTGGGCTGAAATGGCCTAAAAATCATTCGCCCCCCTGGGGAGTGGCCCTTGCCCAAGGTGTCACTCCCCTTATTGAAATGTACAAAAAAAGGAAATCCCTGGTGTCTAGTGGGTGCATCGCGATCGGGCAGCAGAAATGTTTCAAGAGACATGAAAGGAAAAGTCCTTTCATGTCTCTCTCTCCCCATCTCCCAGTCGGAAGAGAAATGCAAAAGCATTTCTTTTCCGGGATCCAGCGCAATCCAAGGTGACTTCTGATGAGGTCAGCGCGTGATTTGCGTACTGACGTCATCAGACGTCACGGGGTGGGGGGGACATAGGTGGAAGGGTAAGCGATTCCACTTCCATCCCCGACTGGGGGGTGTGAGAGGGATGCACGACAAGCTGGTGTCATCCCAGACACACAAGAACTGTGTGCCTGGACGAGACCAGCTCGCCCGCGGCACCCAAAGGGGTTAAAAAAGGATGGGTTAGCCTTACCAAATACACAGCTCTATTGTTATGCTTCCCAGTTAAAGTAAATTGATTACACCCCCAGATTACATTTTGTGAATCGGGTCCTTGATGCTAAGTTAATTGCCTAATCAAGGGAGGAGTTTCTATCTATGCCTCTGTTGCTCAGGAGTTAAAAAAACAATTCTAAAAGCTGCTGTCAAAATATGGTATGCTGTTAAGAAGACAATTGACCTCCAAATCATAAAAGGTGTAATCCGATCTGAGATTGGGACTTCAGATTGCTTAAAAGACAGTTTTATCCAGTTATGTTGAATACATTGGTGGGAAGACATGATATTGGATGACCAAGTTAGACACTAGGAGCTCCTTCTGCATATATATGAGGAGCCTGTCTAGATTCGAATGTTCACCTTTTGAGCATCTTCTCTACCCTACGGGGCATTATCATTAACAGTAATTATATTTAAAAGTGAACTCTGGCAGTGGTTTAGAGTAGCAAACAGGACAAGGGGTTGCAAACGTGGCAGACAGGACTGTCATTTTGGCAGACAGGGTATTTTGTTTAGGGTTGGATTAATGTCAACTTTATGTCAGTGAAGTCTTTTGAAAGTGAAAGCTTCGTCTTACAGCCTTACAGAATATGAGTCATTTAAGGAAGGACATTGCACTGCCTGCCCTATTTATGGTGGAAGGTGTGATGTCCTTTTTTCTGTCCCTCAACACCAGCTAAAATGTGGTTGTTAAGATAATTCTTGTAAGTTTGCAAGACTCCAACATGAGAAGCAAAAGCTAATATTTCATGGAAATAGACAAATGGACTAATGAACTAATAAAACTACTAAATGAAATGCATGATTACTAATAACATACACAGGATCGATGCAACAGAACGACTTAAATTGGAAAGGAATCTCGGAGGAAGATCACTGGTCAGGAGAATATGACATTAATGCAAAGCATTACTAAGCTATTTCATATCATAGTACATAATTATTATGTTTTGATCAAACAGCCTCACGTTTCTTAAGAGCTCTTGAAAATGAAGAATAAGGTCGACAAAGCAGATAACCTCAATAGTCTAGGTTATGCAAGGGTTTACTAGAATTCCTGAACCTATAATTTAAAAGTCCATTATTACCCTCATTTACTTGATGTTGCTGGAAAGTTAGCAAATGTGTTGAAAGATGGATAAAGGCACTGCAGTTCTATATGACCTCTTTTGCCTGCATTTAGATTACAAATATTGGATAGGTGTACATCCTCTAAAATGTATGAATTAGCTACATTTTCTAAACACACGATCATCAAGAGTTCACAAAAATTCATATGAAGTTAGGGTTTTGATAGCAGCTGTATTTGAAAATAAATCAAAACTATCACCTTTTAAGCCTCTATAAGATCGTGACCATGAAACACATTAGATTCATGGCTGCATATTTCTATATTTAACAGAGCAAACAAGAGAAATTAGTTTAAGATGGCATGGGTTGGTGATTCACAGACCACAAGAGGGGAAATATCAGAAATGCCAGCAAGCCAGAATGCCAGCAAGCCAGAAATTCCAGACTGACAGCAAGCACGAGAGAAAAGCAAGAAAGGCAGAGTGTCTTCATGATATTCTGCACTCTTTGAAATTGAAGCAGTGCAGCCACCATTTGACCATTCGCAAAGAGAGGACATATGAAGGAAAGCATGCCCTGCTGTACTCCAGGCTGAAGAAAAATGTGAGAATGGAAAAATATAGGATGCTAAGAAGTAACTATCTTAACGTAAAATAAAAAACTAAATGAGAATAAAGCTACAACCAATAATTTACTTGACAAGGAACTGAATAAAATGGACCCAACTTGCTTGAAGAAAAAGTGTAAGGAAGTTCCAAAAGACAAGAATATCTACAGAAACATACCATAATGTGGCAAAGTAAACAAATAATCATATCACCTCAACATTTTTGAAAATTTAATAAATACATTACAGCCAGGGCTCAGCAACTGAACAGACTATGGGGGTCATTCTGACCCTGGCGGTCATGGACCACCAGGGCCAACGACCGCGGGAGCACCGCCAACAGGCTGGTGGTGCTCCCATGGCATTCTGACCACGGCGGTACAGCCGCGGTCAGATACGGGAAACCGGCGGTGTACCGCCGGTTTACCGCTGCCCAAGGGAATCCACCATGGCGGCGCTGCAAGCAGCGCCGCCATGGGGATTCCGACCCCCTTACCGCCAGCCTTGTTCTGGCGGTTTTGACCGCCAGAACCTGGTTGGCGGTAACGGGTGTCGTGGGGCCCCCTAACAGGGCCCCACCAAGATTTTCAGTGTCTGCCACGCAGACACTGAAAATCGCGACGGGTGCAACTGCACCCGTCGCACCCCTTCCACTCCGCCGGCTCCATTCGGAGCCGGCATCCTCATGGAAGGGGGTTTCCCGCTGGGCTGGCGGGCGGCCTTCTGGTGGTCGCCCGCCAGCCCAGCGGGAAACTCAGAATTACCGCAGCGGTCTTTTGACCGCGCAGCGGTATTCTGCCGGCGGGACTTTGGCGGGCAGCCTCCGCCGCCCGCCAAAGTCAGAATGACCCCCTATATAATTACCTGCCTGTCCTGTCTCTGGTATCAGTATACAAGAAGTCTCTACAGACACTTTGAGGTTTTGTTCCTATTTTGTGGCTATCCCAGATGCTGAACCAACACTTGTAAATGAGATGTTAATGAATAGCTTTACCAAATAGAGTAAATGATTTAGGAGATTATAGGGGTCACATTATTTTGTAATGTGAATCTAAAACCGTTATCTATTATGAATGATGACTTCCCACATTGTTACAAAGTAACATGTTGTGCTTCTTTCACTTTACATATTGTGGTCCTCATTATAACTTCGGCGGGCTTTTCTCAAGACCGCCAAAGCCATGGGCACCACAAGACTACCTGTGCTGGCGGTCTATTACGAGTACTGAAGGAATTCCACCACAATTGGGTAGAAATCCTCCAGTAGCTGTGCTTGCGGTCGGAGGTGCAGGGGTGGTTCCACCACCGGTCCGCCCGGCCAAAAGGACACCACCCGCCTTATTACAACCAGTAACATGGCCTGGTGGTGTCCTGATGGCAGGGCGCTGCCGGCTGTGAAAGCACTTGTTCCCCTTCCCTGCGGATGACCTCTTTGTTGGACAAGGTAAGTCGATTGTCCAACAGTGGAGGGGGGTGGGAGGATGTGGGTCAGTTGCAGGTGTGAGTGTGAGTGGGTGTTGTCTGCGTGTGTGAATGTAAGTGTTTATGCATGTGTGTATGGGTGTTTGTATGCATGTATGATTGTTGAAGTGAGTGCGTTTTGGAATGTTTGTGTGAATGCGAGTATGGATGCGTGTGAGTGAATGCGTGTATGGATCTATGTGAGTGAATGCAAGTATGGATGCGTGTGAGTGAATGCATGTATATAAGTTGGTGAATGAGTGTATGCAGGGTGCATGTGTGTGTGTGTGTGCATGTATGTGGGGAGGTGGGGTGGGGGTGCTGTTCTGGAAGGTTGGTAGGCGGAGGGGGTGCTGTTCTGGAGGGGGTGGCAGGAGGGGGTCCTGTTCTGGAAGGGGGTGGAGGGAAGGAGGTGCTGTTCTTGTAGAGGGGTGGGGTGTTCTGGAATGGAGGGGTGTAATGGGATTGCAGAGGAAGGTTGGGGGAGTCATCTGCCTTTGACAGGAAAAACAAACTTGTCACCAGTAGCCTTTCTGCCACGGTTTTCGTGATGGTGCTACCACTCATATGCAAACTAGCCCTGGTCCTGTTGTTCCAATAGGAACAGTTCAATTTCAAAAGGTGCAAAACGGGGCCACAGATGGGAGAAGCAACACAGAGGGCTTGAGAGGAGCAAACCGGTGGTGAAGCAAAGTGGAGTTGGCATGAAGAAGCACAAGGGTGCAAAAGCAACTCAGGAGAGTGAGGGAGACGCTTACAGGAGAGAGAGAGAGAGGAAATGGGGAGAGAAGTGCATTAGGGAGGCAACTGACAAACACATGCACTCTTGTGGAAAGGATAAACAATAATAAAAGTACTTGAAAAGGGAATAGTGGAAGGACACAGTATAGCATCCATGTTCCAGTGGAGGGACAGCTGCATGACGAGGAAATAAAACCTACATAATTTATTGAATAAAAAGCAAACAAATTAGAGTGACTAAAGAACTAGCCAATGGTAAGCAGTGGGGGTGAGCTATATACCCACCATAAGCTAATAATACGTATTGCAACAGACCGTGCATGTGCTGTCTAAATGCAAGACCTAATAAAAATGAATATTTGTTATTCAATACTTAGCACATCCTTGTCATCTTATACAACACAACAATACACTTATAATTTCAAGGATTGGTCCAAAGTAATAGGACTTTACAACTTGTAACTCTACAATATATGCATGGTACTGCTAAATGTGATCTTTAAACCTTTTAGCCTATAGAGAATTTTTTATTTTGCTTTGTGATTTCCCCATCTCACAGGGGTGACAGTGGGGACTCTACATTTCACTGGTGAGTTTTCCTTAGCGACTGGCTTGGGAGACATTCTAGTCCATTGTTTTCTTACTTACTGTACCTCTACAGCCAGGGATAAACAATGTGCTTCTTCGCACCACTGTGAGGTACAGCTTTGGTATTATGACATGACGAGTGTAGGACCTACATCTGGGCATAACCATCACTCTTAGGGGCAGATTTATGAAATGCTGCACTTAGTACAGCACCACTTTTATTGTGTCCCTTAAAGCCCCCCTAACACCACCATGTGTGCGCAGTATTTAATATACAGCGCACCATGCGGTAGTTAAGGAACTAGGGTCAGAATTTTTTAAGCTAATTCAGTGCTTTACAGGGTTAGCGTAAGTTATTTTGATGCTAATCCTGCAAATCACCCAGAGGCCCATTGAAACCAATGGGAGCCTCCTTTTAACACCTGCTGTGAGGAGAGGTTAAAACTGGCGGAAAGAAAGTATGCAGAGTAATCTCTCAGATATCTTTGTGCCATTTTTTCGGTCCCCCCTAACAGGGGAATACCCCCTTTGCATGCATTATGCCTGGCCCAGGCATAATGTGGTGCAAAGAGTTACAAAACGGAGCAATGCATGCATTGCGCCACTTTGTAAATATGGCATGGGCATTTTGGCCTTGTTGGGACACATTAGCATAAACGATGACACTAAAGTGGCACAAGGAGGTGCTAGGGGCTCTTAATATATGCCCCTAAATTTGGCACAATAAACACAACCATGATGTTTAGAATGTTTGTAAATATTTTAGATAGTAACAATCTCTCAGGGATTCCTTCCTGTCTATTGTTTTTGCTCACTCTGTAACTGTATACTGAGAACAACCATAGGTAAAAAAATCATTGGTTCTGCTTCAACAGATCACTAATTTCCACACATAATTATTCCTGTTGTTGGTAGCACAGCACAACCATCTACAGTGATGTATAGTCAACTTTTTTTGTCACTTTGTTGTTGCGCATGAAAAATTGTGAAAAATAACCAAGCAGAGAATATCAAGTTCATACAATGCTTAAATAAAAATTCAGACCATAGACATCTTGTATCAGTGAAAATCCTAGGGGGAAAATCTGGACTAAAAATGTAGGACTTTTACAGGTTGTGCACAAGATCGCTTTTCCACCAGCACATTCTGAGTTAAAGCCTTTATTGTGTTTTTTTTTCTGAATTGCACGATAGTCTTCACAGTACAGGTCTCCCTGAATGAAATGTGGACACAAACATAACTACATCAGCAGCAGCTCCTCCATTAGGGTGGAGCAACGTCGTCCCCCTGCCAGCAGCAGAAGCTGCAAAACCTTTAACAAACGAAACAATAATAAACCATGTTTTTTATTGTTTCCTTTGTTATTTGTTTATTTATTTTTTAAATTAAAGTTTACCCCCTCCAATTTACCTGCATCACACCCTCCCCGCCCTTGTGATCTGAGCGAGCCATGACTGAACTACATTGTGGTTTCCTGCACAGTATTGCTAACGAGCCTTCACCAATAGCTAGCTCTGATCCTATACAATTTCTCAAAACAGTCGCCCATGACAATAAAGTGGAATCTGGTGTGCCAGTTTTAATATTATATGTGTAATCATCCACTCGTCCAGGGGATAATGAACTCTATATTTTACTTATCAATCTGTGCAGAAGGCAAAGTTTTTCTGCGGAGTAGAGTGTGAGCCATCTGTGACCTCCAAGAGCATCATAAATATGGCCTAGGTTGTGTGACTGAAAACTAAATACTTCGTTGTTTCTGTCTTGCTAAGTCGAAGCATTTCTTAGTGCATGGTTGGTTGATCAGCTAAGATTTATTTTACTTCCAGAAGATTACTTGGCAAATAAGCTGCAACTTGTCTTGTTTATCTTTGGTGACAACAGAACGCCATTAATCAATGTCTGATTCTTCTCTTTAAGACCTGAATGGCCAGGTCTGACAAAGCAAATGAGTAATAGTTTCTAACTCAAATAACTGTAAAAAAATGTCAACCTGAAAGTACTACTATGTCTACGTTTTGTTTCTTTAACATTTCTTACTGTTTTAGGTGAAAGGGTTGCTTATATGATACGGTATTTAGGGTTTTAGTCCGCCCTGATCTGTTCTTCTAATGTGTGGATTAGTGAGATGGCAGCCTTGTCTTGAGAGAACATAGTAAATGATATGAAAGATTTATTTTTGAAAAGTAAGCCGCGTGCTCTAGTTTTTTTTTTATTTAATGCGTTCTTGTTGCACTTGTATTCATAGCAGTTGGGCCATTTTATTCCACTTTAAAAATTATAAATCAAATATACATGTCTTTTTACAACTGAGGGAACAAGCGTTGAAAAAGTCAATAGATCTGACCATCATAAAAGAGTGTTCAGGTCTGAATGCGAAATGGGCCGTACGAGGCCCTGTTTTCATTTTTTGCATGTTTAAGATCTCATCACGATACACTTCAAATAGGTAATAAATACAAAAGAACATTTCTGAATTTGTAAAGTGAAAGATTATTGTACTTTTATAACGCAAATTTAGCCAAAAGGCAGCGCTTTAAGGGGACAAAAACAAGCATGAAGCCAACGATTGATACGATAGGTATATTATTTGTTGACTATTAATTCACTGTAATGTAGTTTTCTTTAACAGTGCAAATCGAATTACCTTGACACCGCACCATACCCTGAAGGTGCATCATTGCACTCCCTGTGGCGTAAAACAATTTAAGGGATGTATTATTGTGCAGTAAATAATTCGGCTTAACATGAAATAAAATGCGAAATCTATGGTACATTCGAAAAGAAGGAAAGTGTCAATAAGGATTTAGTTGTACAGTGACCTGTGCCTTTTGTAATATGCAGGGACACGGGAATTATGCGGGATGAAAAGGTCAAATTATGCAGCAGCGTTGATTAAATTATGTGTCAAGAAAAGGCAAATTATGCAGGCTACTGTGGCATATTCGTAGATAATATTACAGAATTATTCTGTCATTTGTAGACGTCAACACTGTCCTGGCATATATTGCCCCTCATAAATACAACTTTAACACCCAGGTATAGCAATAATCAGCAGAAATGTGACCAGTCAACCTTTGCAAAGGGCCTTCTACTGCACAGCAACATGTGTTGCTGCATTTTTGTAACTTTTGAACTGTTAAATTAGAAACATTTTTTGTTAAAAGTAATGCAGCAGATGAAGGATTATGTGGCAAATGCAGCAAATCCATAATTATGCAAAAAATGCCTCAGCAGCACAATCACATAATTCCAGTGGCCCTGGTTATATGTTTCTGGTAACTGGGAAAAGAAGTAAGCAAGAAGCATGGGACATCATATCACTGAATATGTTTTGTTATTTCAACTGGAACATGTCTTCCTTCAAAATAAATATGGGCTCAGTCATACATAATAACGTGTGTGTAAGGCAGGCTTGATGGAGCAGTTGTTTACAGGTCCTATTTTAGGTTTGGCTTGACAGTGCTGTCATCTGGTGACCCACTGTTATCACTTCTTTAAATTATGTGGAGTAGGATTTGCCTCTGGCTGCAGGACTATGGGGGTGATTCCAAGCTTGGCGGGCGGCGGGAGCCGGCCGGCAAGCGGGAACCGCCAGAAGACCGTACCGCAGTCAAAAGACCGCAGCGGTCATTCTGGGTTTCCCACTGGGCTGGCGGGCGACCGCCAAAAGGCCACCCGCCAGCCCAGCGGGAAACACCCTTCCACGAGGAAGCCGGCTCCGAATGGAGCCGGCGGAGTGGAAGGGGTGCGACGGGTGCAGTAGCACCCGTCGCGGATTTCAGTGTCTGCTAAGCAGACACTGAAATTCTAAGTGGGGCCCTCTTACGGGGGCCCCTGCAGTGCCCATGCCATTGGCATGGGCACTGCAGGGGCCCCCAGGGGCCCCACGACACCCCATACCGCCATCCTGTTCCTGGCGGCCGAAACCACCAGGAACAGGATGGCGGTATGGGGGTCGGAATCCCCATGGCGGCGCAGCAAGCTGCACCGCCATGGAGGATTCCCCTGGGCAGCGGAAAGCCGGCGGTACACCGCCGACTTTCCGTTTCTGGCCGCGGCTGTACCGCCGCGGTCAAAATGCCCAAAGGAGCACCGCCAGCCTGTTGGCGGTGCTCCCGCGGACCACGCCCCTGGCGGTTTTTACCGCCAGGGTCGGAATGACCGCCTATGTCTCTTTCAACTCATGCTATAGGTCAGTGTATTATTCTGTCTCTGAGTGCTGGCACTTCACATTACAAAAGTAAGATACATGATCACACATTAAATAATTTGGGTCCTAATCAAAAAGGTAACTTTTTATGTGTAAACTTACTCATGTGTAAATTTACTCCTGAACCTGCACTTTTATGCTGTTCGTCGTTTCCAGGTTTAGACTTGCAGAAAATTGGAAAATTTAATTTCTGCACCCCTCAAGAGTTGGAGACATCTAGCACTGAAATTACCAGTGTAAAGGCACTATTACTTCGTTTTCACATGAAGGTGGCAATCTCTGCATCTGTAGCGAAGATCTCCCTATGTTTCAATATTTGAAACATTGTTAAAGTTTATTATTCTACAAAACTATTAACATTTTTGTAATTGAAATATGCATGTAAATAATTGAAATCCTCATGAACATAAAACTGTTAACATGTTACATTTCAGTAGGTCATTAAATATAATGTGTATTAAATAATTAAATTAAATATACCTATTTAATTTAAAATAATGTTTGAAAGAGTAACATTTGTATTATTATGTAGTAAGTATTACGTTTTGTTAAAAGGTATGTGCTGATTTAATTTAAATTATTTGTGTTTTTAACAAAAATGTAAAAGTTTAGAAAGTTTAAATACTACACACACACCACTAAGGCTGAATTCTTGGGGAATTATTTGACGATACCAGAATCCCACAGAGACCAATACCTAGACCTATTCTCGATGCAGCAGTCAAGACTGAGCGGGTTCCTCTGCACACCAGTAATACAGGGTTTTTATCTTACCCAAAACAGGGAAGGAAAACCTATTTTACTTGCTTGCATTAGAATGCAGGTCACCCTTGTTACACCGCTGCCAGTATTAGCCCATAACTCGTATGAGGTGATTGTTCCTTATTCATAAATCAGCAAGTGAAAAGGCAGTAGGGAGCAGCCATCAATTACACTTTCAACAAGATCTCTCTGGTGATCTAAAGATGCATGCATGGTTGCTTTTCTATCACTCCTCTATTTGGATATATACCCTGGGGTTGCTCATCCATAGGGACATTTTGGGGTAGAAGTCCACATGCTGTGTAAGGAAGGAGGAGCTAATCTGCAGCTCTCTTTCTTTTTACTCTGCAGAGGTGCTTCAATTTTCCCCAGGTGGGCAGGTCCAGTGTGTGAGAGTGCATCATTTTTTTAGTGCAAGCGGAGAAGGGAGAGTAGAAAATGAGTGGCATCCACTTTCAAATGCAACAGTTTCCCAAGGGCTCTGGATGCGCAAGCATCTTACCTTGGGCTCTGAAAGCATCGTACCACGGACCCCAGGACCTAGCCTACTCCTCTCATTAGCCTCAGAGGGTCAATCAATGTGAACAAGACGTTGTAACAGTGTGCAGGATGTGTTCCTGCATTTTTGTGTACCCGCAATAACCACTACCTGTCTCCTCCGGTTCCCAGCAACTCTCAGCCTGCCATTAACAAGCAAGTAAGTGGAATGTAGAAGTACAGAAAATGAAATGAATTGAAAAACTATAGTAAAGTGAAGCTGGATCCCTAGATCCAAGAAGCTTCAGCTTTCTGTAATGCCTATTTCTCTCTAGACAGCTCTTTGGACAGTTTTACTGAAAATGTACAGAATACAATTTTTTTTTTCAAGTTGTGAATGACCAATACTTGTGAGCAGTATAAGGCTTGTCTCGCACACCACAGAAGTACTGAAATATTCCAACAGCGACTTCTCAGTGCCTTTGGAGCGTGAGTCAATGTATGTGAAACTATAGTGGAACGTTTGCCACAATATCATGCATTTAGCCGTTTTTATTTGCTTAACGGAATTTCACCCCAAACTCAACTTGAGAGGGTTATTTGTGCAAAATATGTTAGTCAGACCCCTTGGTGCCTGATTTCTCCTTTCAGTGGTAGAGCCTTCAGATGTCAGACAGTGAGAATTCCTGCTTGCTTGGGTGCCTATAATCACCACTACCTGCTCCACTCTTCCTCTTTATCCCCCATCCTGCCTCAGCATCTAAGTGCCTATACCCTTGCACGGGTTAGGAGACAGTATAAGCTAAAGCTCCCCTGAGCCATGGAGAGATATATACAGTGGAGTCTTGAGTCACGAACTCAAACATCTCTTCTTGATGCCACCTGAGGTTGACGTCACTGCAGAGGCAACAAATGGATGACAGCAGCTTCCCACTAGGTAAGTGGGGAAAGGAGAACGAGAAAAGAGATACTAATAGCTGTGTGCCTGTGTTTGCAGTGAACATGTATGAATCAGACCTAAGTATGTGAGTGAATGCATCAGTAGGTGTATTGTTATGTGTCTACAGGTCTGTGGGAGGAAGTGTGCAGTGAGAGGTGATAGATTAATGTCGACCAGAGTATGGTGTTCTCCTTGAGCATTGTAGTCATTAAATTTTCCTTTGTTCAGTAGTGGACCATTTTTCATACATTGGGGGCACATTGAAACAAGCATTGGCATAGCCAATAGGTCTCGCCTTTGGGACCTTATAAGTGTTTAGCCAGAGCTATCGGCTTTGTCAATGTCTTAAAGCTATGTTGTAGAGCAGTGTAGCTGCTGTGCAGCATGTTGAAAAGTTATAATAAAACACGTGGGCAAGTGAAAAAAGTGTTAAAAAGCCAACCATCCCTACATACTTTATGCAGTGCTGTAACACTAACTAAAATAACATTGTACTGTCATATGAGAAGTGCAAAGACAATGAAAGTGTGTGAGAAGCAAATCAGAGGCAAAGGCTGAAAGACAACGGTGGGGAGAGACTGAAAGTGAAGAAATAGGTATGAGTGAGAAAAGATTAGGGACAAAGAAGAGAAACAAGATGAGGAGAGAATGCACTCTGATGAAAAGGGAAGCGTTCAGGCAGAAAGGGAAAGAGTAGAGAAGGTGGAAAGAACTGGAGACAAGAGATGCAAGGAGACCCAAAAAACTGGTAGATGAGAATGGGTACATTGAAAAGGTTGGTGAGAAAAGGGGCTGTGTGAGAAGGAGTGGTGGAAAGATAGAATCTGTAGAATGTGGATAAATAGGAAATTACAGTAGTGGTGAAAAAATTTAAGAAGTTGGGTAACGTTGAGTGAACATAGAAGATGAGACAAGGATAGCAAGAACTGAGAAAACTTTAGACAGCAGGGAAGGAAGATGGGAAATGAGAAGTTAGAGAAAGTAAATATGAGTAGAGAGAACACGGAAGAGGAGAAAGAGCAAAGAAGAAAACAGCAGCTGAGAGACTGGAAAAGAGAACAGGTAGATGAACAGAATGGGGCACGATTTCTGCAGAACCTAGGGGACAAAAGAGGGAAAATGTAGCGGATCTGTAAGGAAAGGAAGAAACTGATAAATGGACAGCCTAGTTAAATGGAGAAGGAAGAACAGAGGAAGAAGACTATGTGGATATTTTGTCTCTCAGTGAAAAATGCACAGAGAAGGAAAACCTGGAAAAAGAAGGTGCATTGTGGGGGGAATTGCATGCAATGCGTAACAATAAATGTTGTTATAGTCACCGCTACAAGCATTAGGGACATTACAGAAGCTATTTCTATCTAATGAACCTATGTGTAATATGGCAAAACAACACTAGAGGGACCCCTGTATATAAAATGAACACACATAGACATACTCTCTGGTTACTTTAATTTGTTTGGTTAGTTTCTGAGATTTAGGGCTGTATTTATATGTTTTGGTGCAAAACTGCACTAACGCAGTTTTGCACCAAAAAGTTTTGCACCGGCTTGCACAATTTTTTAGCACCAGCTGGGCACCATATTTATGGAATGGTGTAAGCCGGTGCAAATGTTAGGCTAGCATTAAAAAATAATGACGTTAGGCAGGTTAGAGTCAAAATAAATGACTCTAACCAGATTAGCGTCATTTTTTTACGCCGAGGGGCATATTTATACTCTGTTTGCACTGAATTAGCATCATTTTGTTTACTCTAATTCGGTGCGAAACTAACTCCATATTTATACTTCGGTGCTAGACCAGTCTAGCACAAATTTATGGAGTTAAAGTCATTTTTTTGAAGTGGAAACCTACCTTGCCTTAATGAGATGCAAGGTAGGCGTTCCTGTGCAAAAAATGACTCTATGGCCTTAACGCCATATTTAGGAGCATATTTATACTCTTTGGCATATTTATACTCTGTTTGCACTGAATTAGCGTCATTTTTTTTACTCTAATTCGGTGCAAAACTAACTCCATATTTATACTTTGGTGCTAGACCCGTCTAGCACCAAGGCCCTGATTTATGCTAATTTGGTGCAAACAGCGTATAAATATGCCCCTTAATGTACCATTCAAAACTTCTACCTACTTTTGTAAATACATTTCTGTCATGAACAAATTACATGTTGCATTTAACAAGGTTCAGCAGTGTGCAAAAAGCTTAAAAATTCCAGGATTGAAAACAAAATTGATGCCAAATAGATTAGTAAATTGCTTCAATCAAATATTTGCCTGCCACGCTTCACCACTCATGAACAAAAATGAAAAATGTTATTCAAATGTTAACGTCTGGACAAATCTAAAAAAATACTCTATGAAAAAACAAAGTAAATTTTTATTCCTTTCAGTTAATGAAAACCATAACAAGTGCACAATACATGATTAGACAACAAGAGATCTAAGTAGCAATACACATAAAACTCAATTGAACGGCTCTTGGTGGATTTGATGGGTACATTTTACAACAGTCAACTTTAATGGGACATCATTTGAATAAAATAATGCACAGTCGCTTTAAAAATCAAATTTTAGCTTAGTCCTACTATGTAGGTATTTAGCTAACCCACCCTAGTCATCTTCCGCCCGTTTGTATAAAACAATCATTTATTTAACAATATCGCCCGCTTTGGGTTCCCCTTGGAATCCATATTTTCAGGTGTAGGTTTCATTTACATCTCTCAGTTTTTATAACAATTTATATTTCTCACCACTCTCTAATTCAACAAAAGACCTGCTGCGAAAATCTGAGGATCCTTGTTGCTCCCTGTTTTCCAAATATATGTATAAAGGACAGAGCCAGCTTCCGATCCTCACTTCCCAGACTGTTCAACCCCCAACACGCACATGCACCAGACAAAGCACCCTACGGGAGAGAATGTGGCATAAAGGTCAGAGATGCCAACTCTGGAGCTGGGGGACCAGGTTCAAGTCTCTGTGTCGGCTCAACATCCTGCATTGCTAGGCAAATCACTAAGGGCCTCATTACGACTTTGGCAGAGGGAATTACTCCGTCCCAAACGTGACGGATATCCCACCCGCAATATTACAAGTTACATTATATTCTATGGAACTTGTAAAACAGCGGACAGGATATCTGTCACTTTTAGGAGGAAGTAATCCCCTCCTCCAAGGTCGGAATGAGGCCCATAATCGCCCTGTGCCTACCAAAAATGAATTTGTCCTTGTGTAATGTAAGTGGGGCTCATTTAAAGTGCTCCAAAACCTTTGGGTCGAGTTTGTGCTATAAAAAACTGCAAAACAACAAAAATAAATAAAAAACAGCGCCCCTCCAGATTACAGCCTTTGTCGGGCGCAGACACTGCAAAGAAACAGTGAGATGCCCAAAAACAAGGAAGAGGAAGAAACAACATATTTCCCTGGAGTGCGAAGCAGAAAGGCAAAAGAAAAAAGTAGTGTGCCAACACTAAGGCATATAGCTGATTGTACAATAATCCATGTAACAGGGTCAATCCCCAAGGCAGTAACAAAATAGCCTCAAGGCTGGACAAATGTAAAATAGTTATCCAAGAAACCAAAGGAATTTTGAAGGCAGGCCAAGGAACGAATGAAAGTGATGGACGTGGTGAAAGCCCACAGACGTAGATTGCAACATGTCGAGAGACAGCGCATATGGACTGCCTATGCTTGACCTAAAAATAGCTTCCTGTTGAATGTGTGTATCATCTTTGACATATTAGGGGCATTCATAACAGAACTGTGGCTACGACAGGCACATTGGTGGCTGATCATTATTAATATATTGATAGGATTCTTGACAACACTGTTGGCTGTCGCTACCAGTAAAGTAGTCCAGACATTTGTAGAGCAATTTCCCGAACTATGACATAAAAGTTGCCAAACTTTGATATTTCGGAAACATTCATGAAAACATTCTGGCTATCATTGTAGAAAACATGGACTGTCCATTAAATATACTGTGGACTACCTTGGAAAATTCCTGTCATTCTTGGGCATAATAGCAATGTCTACATATGCATGTTCTCCTTTGCCTATTGTGAGTACATTTAACTTATTGTGGATATCCCTACCATAATACTGACCACTACCAACATATTGACGACATTCTGGACCTACTTGTGTCTGTCTCTGGCATAATGTTTGCTCTGGTCTAATGGTGATCAGCTTTCACATATTAGTCGCATCATAGTAATATGTCTACTTGTCCCTGTAATTGTGGGTATCCCTGGCATAGCAGTGTATTTACATCACCCACTTTCAAGTTAACAAGCCACCCTTAGCACACTGTGTCCACACGTGACGTATTCCTGGCTACCCTAAGAATGCAGTAGCTCTAGTCAAATGCTGATAGTCCTTGACATATTGGTTCTGTTCTAGATATAATTGTTGTTAGCTCTTGAAAAATGTTTTTTTTTTTTTTTTAATCTTTCCTTCTTTTTTTCTGTTGTCCTCATTCACCCTAGGCCTTATGCAAACCTCCTTTTCTTTTCAACCGGAACGCAGGAAGTTTTCCTCGGCCAGGGGTTGCCTATTACTCTCAAACAATCCTCAGACTGACCCAGTTCTATGAGGATTTCAGAGCAGGGTGTAAAATCATTGGACAGATGTCACAAATATTATTCCATTCCAACATTACTTACACAAACATCAATACATCAATCTCCTGATTTCCAATTCATTAATGATGCCCAAAAATTCCCCTGCATCCTTTCCTTTCTCCCTATCCTGTGATCCAATTCTGCTGTACAAAAAACATCCCTAAGCCATTCTGAGTGGTTTGGAGGGGTCTTTAAAGTCCATTTTCTGCATATTTCTCGCCTCCCCAACAGTGTTGCGTAAAATACGAACTTCTTATCTGCAATAGTGTCCCGACCTGGCCGCCCCTGCTGATCTTGAAATTGCCCAAAAATTGTTAACTGGAGAGAGGGTTCAATTTCTCGATTCAATATACCTGAGATTGTTTCACATACCCTTTCCCAAAAATGTCGAATATCAGGACATTCCCAAAACATGTGAATATCAGTTGCTTGAGTTAGACCACACTTTGGACATCTCACCTCCTGCCCTCCTTTCATTTTAGATAGCTTCTCAGGGGAAATATACACTCTATGTATCGTAAAGTAATGATTTTTCCTAAGAGTGGCTGGTTTCACAATAAAAAAAAGCATTTTTAATGACTCTTCCCACCACCTTTTAACTGCCTCTTCTGGAAAAAATGTCCTCCACAAATGGCTGGGTAGTACGAATTCACCATCCACCCCTTCCAGGATCCCCCAATACCAGGTAGAGACTCCGTGGGAACCTCCTAGTGGGCTCGGGGTGATCTCACTCAATGGGTTGGGCATACCAACACCTTCCTTAATCCCCTGAGCCCATTTTTTTATTTGTAAAAATTTCCACCTGGACAGAGAACCACCCGTCTTTAACTGCAATTCCTCCCAAGAAAGAAAAATCCCTTCCGAAAACAAATCTCCTCAATATTCTAATCCTGCTTGTCTTATTGGTAACGCCAAAACATCTCGAAAACATTCTGGGGTTCCCGGGGAGTCCCAGATAGGTGCGTCAATGTTGTAGTAGGTGAGTTTCGCAGATTGCCTGATATGATACCAACTTTCTGCCAGCCCTCGCATAGTTTTCAACCTTATCTTTTTGAAAAATTTAGGGTCCCCAAATTTAAACATAAAGTTGGTTGAAGCACCATTGATACTAGAAGTCATTATCTTAAGCATTAAACCCGTTGTCATGGAGTCTGAAGCAAGAGATAAGAGTCTGAAATTTTTCAAAAGAAAGGCCCATGCATAATATTGCAACTCGGGTAATGCCAAACCGCCCTGAAGCTTACGCCGACGTAACTTCTTCTGAGAGATTCTAACACCCTTGGATCTCCAAATAAAATTGCTTATGAGGCGCTGCATTTTTTCTATATATGTTTTCTGCATGGGAAGTGGGGAGGTAGAAAACAGAAAGTTCCATTTCGGAAGAATAGCCATTTTTACCAGATTTACTCTGCCTATTATCGTTAAGGGAAGATGAATCCAACCTTGTAATAAACTTTTACATTCCGCCAACAATTTTAACTGGTTCCTCTCCGCTAGCTGATTGATATTTTGAGGTATCAAAATTCCCAAGTATCTAATTACCTTTTTGCAATAAACAGATTTATACTCCATATTCCAAGCCATGATCTCTGTTTTTTCCACATTCACTTGATAACCAGACACCTTACCGAACTCCTCGGCCAGTTTAAGGATCTCGGGGAATGCAGTTACTAAATTATCTGTATATAGAAAAAGGTCGTCAGCATACAGAGCGAGCTTCCTATCCCAGCCCTGACAACTAAAAGGAGAAATCGTCGTATTCCGACGAATTTTCCTCGCAAATGGTTCCATATATAAGTTGAATAATACAGGGGATAACGGACAACCATGTCTAGTGCCCCTGGCTATAGCTATCGGCCCAGTAAGGTTCCCATTCACTAATATTCTAGCTATAGGAGCCCTATATATCTGATTCACTACCCCACAGAGGTTGTTTCCCAGTTTAGCTTTTTTTAGCAGAAGTTTCAAGTAGACCCAATTTACCTGGTCGAAAGCTTTTGCAGCATTGACCGTAATAACCCCCAAGGGGGAATCCAACGATACTGCCATATCTATAGCCCCGATTAATTCATATTGTTGGAAAATGGGTTATTGGTAGGGCAGGTAGGTACCTACACCTAGCAACAAGCCACTAACCTCCACATAGGTACAGTTAGGTCTCAGTAAATTAATCCCAGCTCTACCCTTGGTAGCTTGGCATCGAGCGTCAAGGCTTAACTTAGGAGACAAAGTGTAAAGCATTCAAATATCACAAAACAGTAATCAAATAAAACACAGGAAACAGTTTAAAAATCCAAAACCAATTTATAAAAATAGTTTATATTTTTATCTTTAAAATGACACAAAAACGATTAAAATCGGTTCAGGGGAACCGGAGATATGAATTTTTAAAGAATTACAATTTTTCTAGCGCTTAGAAACAAAAAGCGCCAATCGGGTCATCTGGTTGCACCAGGACCGGGGCAAAGTCAAACTTTCAGGCCGACCGCGATGGAGCCCTGCTCGGCTACAGGTCGCGGGAGGCCTCGGTTAAAAAGTTACCTTCTGACTTAGTCTTTATTTTGAAGTTTTTCTTCACCGGGACGAACCTGCCAGTTGAATCCGACCTCCTGGAGCCCTTGTCCGGATACGCGATGTGGGTTTCCTCGGTGGAGACTTTTACCTTCGGACTTAGTCGTTTTTTCGAGATGAAAATCCTTTGACCGGGGTAAACCTGGATCTTGATCCGACGTCCATGGAGCCCTTCTCGGATACGATGGCTGGGAGGTCCCGGTCAACTTTTTATGTTCGGACTTAGTCTCTTTTTTGGATGTTTTTCTTTACCGGGACGAACCACGAAGTCAGGCCGGGTCGCGGTTGAGGCAAGCCGGCTAGAATTTCCGCGGCGGGTCGGTCCCTCTCTGGAGCTTTTTTCCAAAAATTCTCAAATCTTTTCCAAACTTCTGGGGCTTCACCCAGATGTTCTTTTAAGGTTCTTTTGGGGTCCACAGCTCACCCCAAGGGTCCAGAAGTTCTGTGATGGTCCTTGGGGGGTTGCGGACTTCAACTCCCAGAATGCACCTGGCGCAAACTCCTTTTTGGCCACTGGACAGTGGTCAGCTGGTCGCTTTCTTCAGGAGTTGGTGCAGGGGACTCTGGTTTAGCAATTTTTCACCTGTAGCAAACAGGGAGTCCCTCCTTGAACCAGTTGAAGCCAGGCAAAGTCCTTCTTGTGGTGAAGCCCAAGTGTGCAGCTGGTGCAGTCCTTCTGAGTGCAGGGTCCAGGTGCAGGCCAGGGGTCCAGCAGGGCAGTCCTTCTTCTTCTTTAGTTCCTTTCTTGTTGATTTCTGGAGGGGATCTGAGGTGTGGGTGCAGGTCTGCCAGTTTTATCCTTGCTCCTGGGTGAAAAGCAGGGGGGCCCTGGTTCTCCAATCAGGGACAGGGTCGTCCCCCTGTGATGACCACTTCCTGGGAAGTGTGGCAAAAATCCATCCCAGAAGGCAACAGTGTCTAAAAATCCAACATGGATGAATCTGATTTTTGGAGGTTACATCTGGCTGAGCCCACCCACTGGTGTGGCTAAAAAAATAATAAACACACCCCTCTCCTGCCCTCTCTTAATCTAATCAAGGGGGCACCTAATTGTCTGGGGTTGCAGGATGTGGGGGTGTTGTTGGGTGCTGCAAATGTCCTTCTCTGCCTTTGAAGACCAGTTTGGCAGCCCTCCCCCTTCCTGCCTCACCATCTGCTGAGGGGAGATTCTCTCCCCCAAGCACATTCCTTTGTGTGAAGTCAGGCCACTTCACACCTCATCAAGGTAGCCTGGCAGAAGCTGCTGCAGGCTGGCCAATCAGAGCACAGCAGCAAAAACAATGCAGAGCTGAAATTGGCAACTTTTTAGGTAAAGTCTAAACTTTTTACCTGAACTAGTTCTATTAAATCCAACAACTGGAAGTTGTGGGATTTATTATAACAATCAATTTGATACCAAATTCTTGGTATGTAACATTTAAGGAGACTTTAAAATTTAAAATAAAGTCTGCCCATTCTAGCCTATGAAGGCCATTTACTTCAATGAGGGAAAAACGAATTTGGCTGTTTTTACCTCACCAGGGCTTATAAATCTATTTTTATAAAGTCCCTGCTTATAGTTACATGGCACCCAGCCCTAGGGGCACATAGGGCACACCTTAGGGGTGACTTATATGTAAAAATAAGGTAGTTTAAGACTTTGGAAGTACCTTTAATTCCAAAGTCGAATTTGCATATATCTTTAATTTAAAAGCAGCCAGCAAGGCAGGCTTGCTTTTAAAATGACACTGGGCACCTCAGCAGTGCACCTAGGTGTGCACCACCTATGCTGTGGTCCCTAAACCTACATGCCCTACCATATACCAGGGACTTATAGGTAGGTTAACTTAGCCAATTATAATTAGCCTAATTTGCATATCCATTTTACACAGAGCACAGGCCCTGGGACTGGTTAGCAGTACCCAGGGCACCATCAAAGTCAGGAAAACACCAGCAAAAAGAGGAAAATGGGGGCAAAAAGTTATGGGGTCTCTGCAATCAGCCCTGTTTTCTCACACATATGTCAACACATGTAAATACCTCCCTTTCGAAAAGCCCTTCTGGTCGGGGTGAATTAAGCTATTTGCTACCTTATTTAGTCTATCCGCCACTATTTTAGTAAATAGCTTATAATCACTGTTCAGTAGTGAGATAGGTCTATAAGAAGAGCAGTAAATTGGATTTTTCCCGGGTTTCGGTATCAATGTAATGACTGCTTCATTCCACGAAGCCGGCATACTTATCTCATTAAAAAAGACCCTACCGAATAACTCAACCAAGATTGGGGTAATTACATCACCTAATACTTTATACAACTCCACCGAAATACCATCAGGGCCCGGGGCTTTCCCTTCCTTAGCCCTAGCTAAGGCCGCCCGCACTTCCTCCACCATAATAGGGCCATTAAGAAATTCCTGGTTCTGCTGCGAAATTTCTGGTAACACATCCTGAGCTAACCAATTCTCCACCATTTCATCTCGCACCTCTACCTGCTCCGTGTACAAAGATGTGAAAAAGTCTTGAAACCCTCGTTCAATGTCTTCCGTACAAAATAGTTTGGCACCAGTATCTTCAACTACTATTTCCTTAATATGACCCCTAACTTGATCTGTTTTAGCTTTCCAGGCGAGCAGTTTCCCTGAGCTCTCCCCATACTCAAAATGTTTTAATTTGCTAATCTCCCATTTCTTAACCATACGCGCCTGTAAAATATTTGCTATTCGTGTTTTTAGCTCAGCCAATTCTGCTCTTCCTGCTTCCTCCTGGGCCCCTTCCCCTTTACCAACCAATTTCTCGCTTTTTATTAACATTTCCTGCTCTAACACATTTATTTAATCTCTAAATATTTTATGCTTATGACATGAGATACTCCTAATTTCTCCTCGTATTACAGCCTTAAAGGAGTCCCAGACCGTTGATAACGATGTTGAGCCTACGTTAACCTTGAAAAAATACTCAGTCTCTCTGCGCAGTTGCACCAAAACATCCTCATCTAACAATAGTGCGCGCTCCATTGTCCACCTCTTAAACATTTTTCTCTGTGGGAGCGTGAACTGCAACATTACCGCTGCATGGTCTGATAAATGCGGGGGTAAATATTCAATCCTATCAACATTTTCCAACAACCTATCATCCACTAAAAAATAATCAATACGTGAAGCATGACTATATTTCTTGTTAAAGAAAGAAAAAAATCTAGCCCCCCCTTCCCTCTTCTGCCAAATATCGCACAGACCATAATCCTTTATCATTCTCCTTAGATAATGTTGTGATTTTGGTTTACCTAAGGATCTACAAGTATCCATTCTATCTAATCTATTATCCAGCACCACATTAAAATCCCCCGTCATAATGACCGCATCTGAAAAATCAATTAACTGAGAAAAAACCCTTTTAAGAGGTTCAATATCATCACAGTTCGGGCCATAGAATCCAACCAATACCAGCATTGCCTCACCAATGTGAATTCTTACTATGACCCAGCGACCAGCTTGATCTGCCCTTGTTTCAAAAATTTCCGGTCTAGCTTGTAGTCCCTGTTTAACCAAAATAACTACTCCCCTTGTGTGAAAATTGTTAGTGGTGCAAACACACATTTGCACCCATTTTTGAGCCTTGAATAACTCCTTACACTCTTCTACAGCCAAATGAGTTTCCTGTAAGATAAAAATTTGTGCCGGAGAATCTTTTAAGTATTGTAGGATTTTATTCCGTCTTAATTTCGTCCTTAGCCCATTAATATTCCAGGAAAGTAATTTAATCGTAGATTTCCCCTCCCCCTGACCTTTATTCAAGCTAACCATTCCAAACTAACCCGCCTTCCCTCTGCCCCGGTGAATGAGGAACTATTTCCACGCAAAACTCAAAAACAAAAAAACCAAAAAGAAAAAAACCAACCCCCCCCACCTAACATCTTCCCCTCCCAACACCCTCCCATGGGGGACCCCCCCACTATATCAGCCAGCATGGGCCTTATTTTAGAGCACCCCGCCTACCTGGGAGCTTTTTAAGATTTCAAGAACATTTATTTCGCATGATCGGTCTGTTCCTTTTTTATAAGATCTAACAATTCATCCGCCCTGACTGTCTCCCTTATATAATACATTTTATTGTTATACATTACACGCAAAAATAATGGGAACTTCAACTGTGCCATAATTCCTAACTTTTTAAATTTGTCCAACCTTTTCCCCAATTCCCACTGCCTGTCCATTGTAATCTTAGATAAATCAGATCTAATCTCAAATGTCACATTTTCAACCTTCAATGATTTATGTTTCAATGCACTACTCAAAATCTTTTCCTTTAAGTGATAAGTTAGGAAATTAAACAAGATTTTCCTAGCTCTAGTGCTGTTTGGCCGCCTCGTAAAAGGGTCACGATGGACTCTCTGAATATCCTTTTCAATCTCTTCTCGACTCTCTTCCAATTCACACACAGATTTAATAAGAGAAACTACATATGACTTCAAATTTGCTCCTTCTGCTCCTTCCGGGATTTTTAACAGCTTTATGTTATTTCTACGTGAGTAATTCTCCAATTGCTAAATTTTTACTTGTAATCCTTGTTCTTTTTCGCTTAAGTCCTGAATCTCATCCTTCTGGTGATTTAACTCCTCCTTCATCCCTCCTACCGTCTCCTCCAATGACTGAATCCTCTCCATTAAGTTATCAAACTTTCTTTCCAGTACCTCACAGGCCTCTCTAATTTCCCCTTGATTGCTCTCCGAACTTGCAAAACCTTTTTTTATGTCCTCCGAAATGGCAAGAATCATCTCCTCCATGGACTGGCTATGTCTTGGGTCGGGGGCCAAGGCTTGAGAAAGGGGGGGGCTGGTGGCTTCTGCCGCACCTCCTACCTCCTGTGAATCACCATCTTGCCTCAGTGAAGCCTCAAAACCGGCTTGTATGACCTCCTGGTAAGCCAAATTGTTAGTTAAAGGGGGAGGATCATCCATACCCCACTCACCGGAGTCTACATTATTTCTAGTGTGCTTAGTTATATAAGTATCCATTTTTCCTTGTCCCTGTACCAGCACAACGTCTTCTGGCCTAGCCTTAAAATAAGCTCTTAACGAGGGCGCAAATCTGTGTTTATTATTATTTTTTTTTGGTCTTCCCTCTCTTCCCTTTTTCTTTATTCTGAGTAAACCACTTGCTAGGTCCGAGGTTTTGTCTTGAGTCTTGTCCTGTCTGCCAGAAACTTCCTTATCTCTTTTTTCCTCCCCCAGAGCCTGCCTCCCCGCCTGCATGATGTTAACGGAATGTAGAGGTGAGGATAGGGTCTTATCTGCGATATTTCTAACCCCCACAGCACCCACCACCTTCCTTATTCTCCCTGTGTTCAACGGGGATGAAGAGAAACGCGTTACCGCGCTATCAGGCTCCCGAGACACTTTCCCAGGAGCCTTGCCGGTACTGAATCTGGCCGTGCCTCTGGCCCCCACCACCTTACTTTCTTTTCCTATGGTCGAGGAGGGTGAAGAAAGGCGCTTAGTCACACTATCAGGCTCCCAGGACTCCTTCCTGGGGGCCTTACCGGTGCTGACTCTGCCCGCATTCCCCCGAAGGGGAATCCTCGCTGAGCCTTTTCGGACCTGGCGAAGCTCCAGCGTGGCTAGGCCCCAGTGTCGAAGCCTCTCGCCGGGTGCCTCCAAAGTTCGTGTTGTCAGATGTGTAGTCGAGCGGCACATTCAGCCGATCCCTGCTTCGCTTGCCACGCCCCCAGGCACGGCGGGAAGTGCGTCTAGCGAGCTACGGCCGCTACGCAACCCACCTTGTCCCCCCGCTCTTGAAAAATGTTGGTTCAGGTATAACTGTGCTCTGCTTGATCTGTTTTAGGCACACTTTACATATTTGTAGCTAAATCAGTAATGATAGTAGCCCTAGCCCAATGATGCCCATCTCTGAAAGATTGTGGGTATTTGTGACATAATGAGGTCTAGCATAATATCTCATCCTTGCATATTGATGGCATCCTTGACAAAAGCATGGCTGTTTATGGCATATTTGTGATAGGAACCCTCCTCGTATAATAGACTTAGATTCCATTTAGTGACGACAAATGCATTTGACAGTCAAAATCTGTCCATGTTTCACAGCAGTAAATAAACATACTCTAAATGTTTTTTGTTTGTTTAAATAATTCATAAAAAAATAAATACCTATGTAATAAGAAATAGTATTTAAAGAAAGGGGGAAGCTGATTTTGGCAAAGAAACTGCTACGTTCCTGAATATACACTAAAACTATTGATTTTTGCCACTAAATGCCACCTTTGGTTCTTTTTGCTAAGCAGGAAGAATCCCCGTGAAATCACTTCAAGGAAGTCTTTCTCTTTTCCTTCGCAAGCTCACTCAGTGCAATTTGGAGAGCATATTTATTCCATCCTCCTTCAACTTAATCAGCCCCTAATGAGTACAAAACCAAAGGGAAAGCTAATGTATGGATGGTGATAAAAACATGGGGCTTTCACCTTGCGATTTTTATTGTGATTTACCTGATCGGAAATACTTCGGAAAGTCTCCATTAGATTTTATTCGAATGGCGGCGATTCATCACCATCGTGCACTTTTTAAATTTCTGCTTCTTATGTCCTAATCTATGTGAGCATTCCTCTACGAAAATCATTAAAGGTTTTAATCTTCCTGGGGACTGGTTTAAATAAAGTTAAACGAAGCTTTGAACAATGGTATTCCTTTTCAATGCCGCTCATATGGTTAGCTTTAATTATCTCTGGCTAATAAAACGCATTTTCTTCCAACTTCTTCCAGGTTTGAAAAAATGGTTCACTCCTTGGTCGTGAGAATGTCTCATTTTAAATGGATTCCGTTGCAAAGCTAGAGCTGATAAGATGTGTTGATCCCAATATTTTGTCCCACTCAAATCAAGGCATTTATTTAGGCATCAACTCACACTTTCTTAATGTTAACATGGCTGTGAGAAAGGAAATCATTTTTCACATGGTCCCCCACTTTTTCCTGTCTGGTTTTGTACTTTGCCTCTGCTAACTATTGATTTATATTTCACACTGTTCCTTTACAACACTCATTGTACATTTGATTTACCTGTGGCTTATTTATCTTATTTAACTTCCCTATAAAGTCATGAAAGATGCCACAGAAAAGACACAAAAGGCAAGGAAGTTATATTTCATATGTGGGCTGCGGTGTGTAGTTATATGAAAAGGGTGGGGATACTAGGAGTAGCACTGTGCTGTGGCTGGGCTGCAGTCAATAAAAAGTGCAGTAACAAATGGAAAGGGAAAGTGTATTCCTACATAAAAACAAACGTTTAATCTAGTTAATTCCACACCTGTAAGGTGTGCCTTGTGTGTCCACAAGGTGAAGCACCTAATATATCTAAAAAAGCAGAAAAACTTTGTGAATTGTGTGCCTTCACAGTAAATAACTATCACAAGGTTTCTTTCTGATTCAAAGTGATTTGTCAATTACTTTAAAACATCACATTTAAAGTAGACAACAGGTTTTAATAATAATGGTGCACAATTAACTTTATAAAGGTGTACTTTCTGCTTCCTAATACAGTCCAAAACTGGTCTAGAGCAAATTGTGCCTCTCAGCCCATCCTAGAGGCCCAGCACATATTCATGGGTGATCATGCACATCTGCTTCCAGTGTACAATGGCATGGCCTTTGGCCCTAGAAAGGTAGACGTGTTGTCAACAGCAGTCTATGTAACAGGGATTAGTCATTTGGAAAGGGGAAAAGAACAGTTGGCAGAACAAAAGGAAACCTTCACACAGCTTTTTTTTTACTTTCCGATGTCAAATAAGGGCATCAGATTCTTCTCCTAGTCATTCCTGGTCCTTCCTGGACTTTAAGTCTCCCATCAATTTTAGATCCTGACAGACTGGTGGCTACCTCAAATAAATAGGAGAGAGGCAAAGGGAAAGCCAAAGCCTCCACATATGCAAGGTGCAGTTATGCATTTAAGGCGTCTGCACATTTTTACAGTACAGTAAACAGGAAGTGAAACAAAAGAACTTGGACATACATCAAGGAAGTAGACAGGTTTGAGTTTTGGCAATTCTCCAATCCCTAGGTAGTGCACAGTATACGACTGACACATCACCACCACTGCCTCACAAAACTCCTGGAACTTGCTGGCACATAGGATCTGCCCTGAGGATCTGGGGGCTGCCAGAGTGACCAGGAGGAGCTTTCCCAGAATTAGGAAAAAGTATTTGGTCACATATCCTACAGTGCAGACTTCCACATAGTCCTCATGTAACAGAATCTCTAGTGTATATTAATTAATGAGCTGTCTAAAATAAAAGGCAAAAACCAGTGTTCAGGTTTTACAACAGTGCTCCCATCTAGCATGTCTTTACTACTCACCTTCTGTTTCTTATCCGAGGAAACTTGCGTTGACAGCCCAACCTCTTCAGGTCTGGTAAGCTTCACGCCCCACAGAGCATACACAGGGTCCTTCACATCTGAGCTTGCCAACCTCAACTGAATATCAAGACTTCTGCCTCAATTCTTTGGGTTTCCACCATTAACTCCCACATGGAGGCCCATGGGAAAGAGCTGCCACTCAGAGTTCATGCAAGGACTCTGCCAATGTCAAAAATGTCATATAAGCAACACTATTCTGAACTTCAAAAGCCATATCTTGATAACCTTCAAGGATGCCGTATTGACGGGGAGGGCTCCACCATTAGCAGATGTTCACTCCTTTCCTCACACAAATGTTTTCCAGCTTAGTGTAGTGACAGGTCCTTGTTCCGACCACACCCCGTGTAAATTTTCCAAATTTGTATTTTATTTTATCGGGGTATTGTAAATGGCATATTGTTAGCAACAGAGGCTGTGTAGCATCGTAAATCACAATGATATACATATCCTGAATGTGGGAGAAACATGCAGGTATGTTTATAAATAGAAACCAAGACACTATACGGTAAAAAGAAAAAACAGGTGGAACCTAACTTTTCGGACAGAATACCTAGGATGGTAGGATTAGGTGTTTGACATTTCTCTATAATTCAAAACGGAATACTGTGCAAAGGGAGGTCTCTCAAAAATCTAGGTCTTCTTGCTTAAAGGATCTGTTGGTGTCTCAATTTTGTGTATGACATTTGGACTTTTCACCAAACAACTGATGTGCCCCTATTAAAGCATGCACACCAAGATGTGTTAAGTTTAGAGGTCAAAAATGTAAGTCTTATCTGGTTAAGTACATTGTAGATCACACACTAGACTTCAGAGTGAATCTTGAACCAAAAAGGGAGCCCTTTTGAGACTGGAGAAATGTTATTAAACATTCTTTGATTGGTGAGGTTCACCTGCTTGAACATCTTCTTTTCTATGATAAAGTATTTGGGAATCACAGTGCCTCAGTGAGGGCCAGGTTTATGGATCCTAAGATATTAGATAGGAGAAAGGGCTTAATTTTGTGCAGTAATTTTAGATGGAGCAAAGCAATGTGTGCCTTTTACTTGGTTTGTCATGTTTTCAAGCCACTCCTAGATGAGGGACGTTGAAGGCGAATGTTTTGTGAAGACAAACTCAATTTGTGTTTGGTTGTATTTAAGGTATACTATAGATATCCACATTTGAATGAGGTTGAAGCAGGGTCTGAGTCTAAGAATTTTTTTTTATTCAATAATACTTTAAGGAATAGATGGATTTCATCAGCATATCGCTAGTAAAGCTTGGTGGCGAATGAGTTGCCCATAGGATTCAATGAATATGTTAAATTTAGTAACTGTGGAATTTCACATCAGATGGGGATTGATAAGGTCCTTGAGGATTTCACACAAACAAAATTGTTTTGTGGGAACGAGGTGAGCATATTTAAAGAAGTGAAGGTGATGCCTGTGTATGACTAGAGTTTCTTGGGGTCAATGTTGTTAGAGCCACTGATGACAGATCCAGCCTTATCAATGGACATGGCTCACAATTAATCAATGGACATGGCTTCCTATTATTAATGATTGATAGAATGTTATCTAGTACCAGGAAGGTGGGAGCCTTTGTATTACAGCATGGCCTAAACTGGTATTGATGGAAGAGGTTGGGCTTAATATACTCCTGACCGTCATTAGCTTTCGATCTTACAAGTTTTTTCTAAGGAAACAAAGGCATATGGCAGATTGGTACTTCTGGGACAAGGTTGGCTAATTTCTCGAGTTTTAGGGCAGGATTTAGCATATTTTTTTATTTCTAAGGAGGCTCGAGGTGACAGAGCTGGGGTAGGTGAGCAGAGGAGACAGAGCTGGGGTAGGTTGTGCAGTGGTGTCCATGCAACAACTTCAATGCTAAATCAGCATCTGCTCTGCTTCCAAACGAGGAGGCAGTACAGCTACCCACTTTGGGTTGACCTGCCCTTTACAAAGAGTCTTTGTGAAGGTACTATTACACAATTTAGAAGTTAACTGGGATTGGTCAGCTATAGCTTTATTTAGATTCCAACCACTGTGTAGATTAGGGAAATATTGGTCATGACAGTTTGCCCTTTGTTCATTGTTGACTTATCTAAGTCAAAAAACATGTTGATCTTGTTTTCCCACACATCTATCATCGATCATTGTGTCTTTTGATAGCCACTACTCTTTTAACCTTACAAGCATACTTATTTAATACAATTAAATTTAGAGGACTAATTAGCCATTTTAGAAATTCACTTAGTTGCACTTACTCACTCACTTACCATTCTACACTATAGGCCCTACATGCCCCCTATGGATACCCTTTAAGCATTACCGCACTGGCTCGACGAGAAGCAGGCTCATGATGAAGCATGACACCCATTGGGTGTTGGAGGGATCTTTATCCTAAAGGAAAATTTTTCCACTCTGCCCTTGGGGTATTTGTCTGACCTCCTTTTCTTACTTCTCTATTTCCTTACTCTGGCCTGGAAGAAACTGCATACCTTGGTTATTCATAGTTGATTATAAAAGAGCACATATGCTGGACCTATAAGCGCTCCTTATCCACCTGTTTTGATGTATGAGATCATTTTGAATAATGCCCTGCTTGTTTGTTGTACTTGGGAATGGTTTATAGATAGTAATTAGCTATGGTGCTCACAATGGTTTTGTGTGCTGTATGCTCTTTTAAAGAAAACACAACTGATCAAGGGCTTTATGTACGAACACATTTTCCCATTGACACAGAATGGGAAAAACCCTTTGCTACATCTGGCCCCAAGTCTTTTAAATTTTGCAGGCATCTCTTTGGTTAGCATTCAGCTCCTCAGCATATCAAGATGCAGAGGTGTTAGGTGTGATCAGTTTTTGAATACTAAAAAGCATTGGCGTCTTCTATAGTCTTAAGAACACTGTTTATTATAGAGTTCAGTATTCCAGAGTCAGCAATGGGTAGTAAAGGGAAGTAAGCTCAATATTTGTAAAAGACTGCATAATGGGAAATGTTTAAATGATCACATAATGTCACAATAAATAGTTCAGTAGCCGTATGTGTGATAACACCTTAGACTGCATTGTGTTCAGTTACTGTCCACAGTGCTTGTCACTAGACTTCAGTGTAATAGGGAAAAGTTGAGTCTAGAGGATTTTATGTGGCAGTTACAGCCACTATGATTTAGGGCAGTGTGTTGGGCATGCCAGGTAGGGGGAATTTGAGAATGGGCAGAAAATGCACATTGAACTGCTCACGCTGCAACTTAGTACTGAAAGTGCGTACCACACTAATAAATCGGCGCAAATGGCATCTCGTGGTGTGCAAGTACATGGCTATTTTGTTTTTTCTATCCTGCTTCTGCCATTTTTTTTCTCTAGTCCTGACGCTGTCCTGTTCCAATCCCATACAATCCACCCACCTGATCACTTCTCTAAATCAGTGTTACCTTTTTATTGCTTTAATTATTTCATTCTTATTTCCCCTCTGCATATTTATGTTTCTGAGTGTGTTTTTCATGACTTTCTTGTATGTTGCTTTTGTTTTTCTTTTCTGACCTGTCCTCTCTGTCCTCCTGTTTTCCTTCCTAACCCAGTCTGACTCCTTTTCAGTCCCAATGAAGCAAAAACAACAAAGTGATGGATGGCATGCTTGTATTAATCTGAGCCACTGGCAATCACTCACGGAAGCATCCCAATCCATCGTTTTTTTTGCCTACCATGCCACCTCAGGTTGGATCCAGCCATATGCAAACTAGACTTGGCCCTGCTCCTCACAGCGACAGTCCATATCTGGTGCACTTAGGGTAGTGAATGAAAAAATGACAAGGTGGCAATGGCATGCTTGGATTAAGCTCAGCCACTGGCTAATCATTCAGGCGGCATCTGCATTAATAAGGCCCTAGCAATCATCAGTGGTTGAGCTTAATTTAAGCATTCCATCAGCCTATGGCTGTGCATAGTGGGGGATTGGCTGCCGAACCTAGCCTGTGACCAGGCACTGGAGCTAACCCCCCATCCTGCATGCAGCCAACCCTATGTTGGCGGTCTGTGAGTGGCTGTGTGAGTGGTGATTGGGTGTGGTAGTGGTTTTGTAGGTCTGTGAGTGGGTGTGTCAGTGTGTGAATGGGTGTGTGAGTGGGTGTATATTTTTTAATTGGGTCCCAGATTCATGGATTTATTGTGGATTCACACAGGGGGTCTCGTTGAGTGACAAAAAGGACCTCCTGATCCTCACTCTCCCCCCAAAAAATATTTTTGGGCTTTTTCCTGTATATGAGGGGTCCCTCATAAACCCATCCATTAGTGTTATGGGGTCAGTATAGTTCTTTCTTATTTCATCTTTTTACCCCCCCCACGGGACCGAGTACTGATACACAAAAAGGCGGCCTCAACTTTCCTTTCAGGTTGAGGACAGCCAGTAAAGGAGTTGCTGCTGTGTTCCATTTGTATTCATTTGCAGTATTATTATTATTATACCTCCATTAGGAGAAATATATTTTTGTTTACTACCTGGTTTTTAAAATGTTGTCAATCAAACCTCCTGAAGAGATACATTCAACGTTTTGATAGAAGATACTGACTAATCTCTATCCTAAGTTTAGGTGGCTAACCTGGTATCTCAAATGGATGCATTATGTCTCTGTTCAGGTTGTGCACTAGTGCTGCTGCCAGTGCCATCCAGCCAAGGATGACAGACGAGAAACAGCAGGTAGAGGTAGGGGGTGGTCCCAATGGTGGCAGGGACAAGAGGTAAGTCATCTTACTTTCCCATTGAAACTACTGTATTTGTTAATGGAGGAAAATATGCCCCATCACCTTCCTGCCCACTGCAGTTTAATTTGATGCTATATTGTAGGCTGTGAAATGTGTGTCTGCTTCAGTTAACAATGTGGCACAAAATCTGCAATGCAAACAAACCAAAGGCAAGGTGTGTTTCTCAGTGCCCACTCAGTGACCTACTAGCATTTCATTTCATCATTCTTTTTGTCCCAGCTTAACTAAAACTGTGAATTTCATCTCGGCATATGGGACATTTTTCTGCCCAAGAGTCTTACAGTTCGTGGCTTTCATTATGTTCCAATTTTTTCCTTCCATTAACCAATATGACTATACAAAGCTTAGTGCATGATCAGCGACACTCAAACATTCTATAGCTAAACCTCTAATTACCCTAATCCCAACAACTTACCTTCCTGTAGACTAACTCAGATTGCCAAGTATAGGTTTTTGTTGAAAATAATTTGTGATGGAGGCCAGGGTGTAATGTGGGACTAAGGACCTGATTTAGAGATTGGTGGATGGGATTCTCTGTGACAAATGTGACAAAATAATATGTCCTGGTCACTGTGCTACAGTGCATCTTTTGTATTCTAAACTGTAAAGCACACAATGTTCATGGAGGAATCATTTGCATACCACTATTTCAGCGATATTAAATACTATTAATGTAATTAACCATAGATCAAATTTGTTAAATGAGTACATTTTCAAATAGCGTGTAATTTGTTTCTGGGAAAATGAAGAACTTTTATATATTCACTAATAATATATCCATCAATATAGCAAAGCAACAAAGAGATTTGTTTGTGTTTTTAAACAAATGCACTGGTGACCCCTCTAGTCCACAATGCCTTTATATCCAAGGGACAAAAGCAGAGCACCAACCCTCCTGACTCTCCAACAACAAAATGTTTTAGTCCTATATGCAGTCTTTCAAACAATCAGAAATCACTTCTAAGGGACTCCAGCAGCTCATGCGAAGAATTGCTTTATGGAGGGTATAAGGTCGACATTTCGGTCTGACAAGGCTCAAACCTGCCATGAGACCATCCTTAGGGCAATTTGTCAAAGTGTATTAAATCATAGTAATTGTTGCTTTCAACATTAACTTCCTAGAATAGCACTGCTGAATCCTTTTCATACGGCACATTCAACTCTAGTCAGTTACTCCAGTATAAAGAAAGGACAATGTAATTTCACCCCAGATATGTAAACTCCCACTGGGCTCTAATCAATCATAAAGCTTTTGTATTCTATGCATTAATGGCAGCTGATTAATTTATTAACACATAAAGGTCCTCATTATGACCCTGGCGGGTGGGGAGAAGTGGCGGTAATACCGCCAACAGGCCGGCGGAAAGAAAATTGAATTATGACCATGGCGGTTACCGCCAAGGTCATCTGCCACATCTTCACTCTGACCACCAGGGCGGTGATGACCACTGGGCTGGAGACTTCGGTCTCCAGCCCGGCGTCCGCCACCAGACCGCCGGCGGTATCAGGACCCTGCATACCGCCATGGATTTCGGGAGGTTTGGAACCACCACAAAATCCATGGCGGCAGGCACTATCAGGGCCAGGGAATTCCTTCCATGGCACTGATAGGGGTCTCTACCACCCCCCTCCCCAACCCCTGAGTCCTCCCCTCACACCCCCCACCTCCGCCACCCGCCAAAGGAGGCAGGACCTCCCTCCCCGCCCCCACCCCCACCCCCAACATTAACTTACAAACACCACCTCCCCACCCCATCCCCAACATTAAGTTACACACACCCCTACACGCACACATACAAACAGACATGCAAACAGACCGACCCGCACACATTTTCAAAACACACAACACACCCTCGCATGCATACACGCACTCACACACCCTCTCTACATACTCACACGCACACCCCCATTCACGCATACAACACACAACACCCCCACCCTCTCCCCTAACGAACGATCACCTTTTCTTGTCCGGTGATCCTCCGGGAGGGGACGGGATCCATGGGGGCTGCTCCGCTGCCAGTTACCTGTCATCAGAACACCGCTACACCGAATCCTGGGTTGGGATTCGTGGGCGGTGTTCTGATGCTGGGGCGGTGGAGGTGGGGCAGCCTCCTGTTTCCCGTGGACCACCAGTATGCCTGCTGGCAGCTCTCCATCTGAAAATGGACGGAGGGCTGCCAGCAGTCATGATTCGCTGCGCGGAAAACCGCCTGCACTGGTGGTCTTCAGCACAGCGGTACCGCGGCGGTCATGGAAAAAGACAGCTGAGGTTGAAATGAGGCCCAAAGTGACTGTTCAGTTCGTCTCTATGAAATCAGTGAAATTAAAATCACTTTTTGACTATTTTGGTGGTCTGGCTTCATTCCTTACAATCACTACTATTGCATTATGTGATAGATGTGCCAAACCAGTAGTATTCTGCTACTGTGCCATTATAGACAGCATAAACAAATGCTTGCACTGATCATCACAATTCATGTTTTTTTCCCTTTTTGGATCATATTATCCTGCATAGTATACTGTTGGTGTGGGCCAACAATTCTGGGGGGAGGTATCCCCCTGGCTATGGCACAAAAAGTTGGAGGCTGTGGTGATAGAATACAGCCCGCTGGTGGTCTTTGAGGAGGAGGAGGCATTAGCCTCTACCTCCTTGGGCTGCCAGTGAGGCCAACGTCAATCCGGCAGTGCCACCGCCGCAACCTGCAGCCAGTATCCTCAACTGCCACCCAATGCCAGAATACGAGGAGCCCCCCTCTTTGTCATCAAAAGGGCTCCTCCTCCACGCTTCTTCCATGAACTAGCGCTCATCAGGTGTGGCCACGAAAACCTGGCCTAAGGCAAATATCAGAAATCATTTAGATGCCCTCAGAAACCTATTTTATCAAACTTTTCTTTTGGTGTCAGGTTGGAAAGTGAATTCTGGGAAAGGGGAGTTTTGGGGTTTTGCTTGCTGAGTGTGGGGGCCTGTTTGTGTTAGAGAGAGTGAGGAGAAGGATGACCCTATTGTGGGTGGAGAACGTGGGTTTCTCATGTCAAAAAACTAAGGAGCCTTTAATTTCTTTGATCTGTCTTTGGAAGGCTAGTTAGGGTAGAATTGTGGCTTACGAGAGAGAGAAGAGAAGCTGCCCTCTGAAATAGCCACACTTTATACTGCACATCTACTTCCCAACCAATAATTTACCTACCTTAAGTCCGGTGTCTATCTATTCTTTATTTGGTTATACTTACCTCTTCCTGTAATCCAGTATCCCCCGGTACCAGAGTGGGAAAGTAAAACTGACTATAATATAAATGTTTGACTTTATTGATTGATGAGATTTTACAGCACCCAGACACCTACCAGTGATTTTTGTATAATAGTTAGTTACTGCCCTTATCTTTCTCTCTGTAGCTATTGACCAATATTGAAGCCTGCCAAGTGTCAAAAACTTACTCACAAATCCCAATCTCTCCTTCCCAAGAACAACTTCAGTAGTAATTTCTTAACTAGTTTTTTTTGTATTCGACTAGATTAAGCAGTGTTTGCAACTTCTCTCAATCTCCTCAAACCTTATTAAGGGTCTCCCAAAGAGCCTTATTTATTCTGGTGGTAGTGCTAACAGAGAAAAAACACAAAACATTCCCACCTATAAGGTTACTCTGTGTTACTCAGATTTTGTAAACAACACAAGGCCCAGTTCACAATAGTAAAGAGACACTTGTAGTGTTTATGTACTCTTGTGGTGTAAGTTGAGGACAAGTAAAGATTTCACCAAAAGTGTAACTTTACCTTTATAAATCAGGCCATAGTGTATACTAATACTACCTGTCCTTGGACAGACATTGTTCTAAGACTCTGCACTATGATGATGTCCATTTTATGCCTGGTGGGTAGTAGGGCTGGTGTGGGCCACTGCTTAGTTATGAAGATCCTATAATAATTGGCATGACTTCAATCTGTCCTGCCAAATTTGTGATCCATTCATATTATAAATTATGAAGTCACAACTCAATAGATCACACAACCTGGGGAAGAGAGATAGAGGTTTCATGAATGGATGGGAGATAGGAAGTTAGGGAAATGAGAGAAAAAAACAAACACAATATTAATCAAGTAGATGAGCAGCACATCATTGTCACAACTGTTGTGAAAGGAAGAAGACAGTTCAGTTACCAAATGCAAACAGTCCTACATTCCCAGAGTAAAAAGCTATCTAATTGTTACCTACAGAAGAAAAACATAAAATTGGGAGGACCCACAAAGTTCTAAAAATTACTATTGTTAAAAAAAAAAGAAAAATGCCAATGCTTCACTGAGGACGGAAATCAAGAGGTCAAAGCATTATCTGGTGCGATTAACTGAGAAGTGACACCAATATCTTACCACCAATCCCAGACAAATTACTGCATGTATCTGTGTGCACAACAACTTAATTAGAGATTTATATTGGAACCACTATTATGCATTTTCCTAATCAACACATCTCTCTCCAGTTCATAGGAGTAGATATCTTAATCGTTGAGTCATGTTGTTTCCAACTGAGATAAATAAGTATTGTTCCTAAATTCCTTCTACTGGCTGTTATGGTAGTCCTGTTCCTGCTCCTTTCCTGAGTCTGACCGAATGAGATAGATCTGTAGTGTTGATGAAAAAGAACAGCAAAGGAATTTGAGCATTTTGTGTATTTTTTTTAAATAAGCAGACTGGTCTCTAAAAAACCTGAATAAAAGAAGTACACAGAAGGACCTTGTAAGTAATTATAGTGAAATGTGAAAGCAAGGCAACCATTTAGGCAGAATCATCCTCTATGCCCAAAACATTACAAATCAGGATAAAAAATGTGTTACAAAAGCCTCCCTGTTAGAAAGTAGGTCTCTATTTGGCAAATGTATGCACCCTCTCCAAGTAGGGACCACAATCCTAATCAGCATAAGTTAGATACACACTTAAATACACCTATGTTCACCTTTTTGTAGCCTAGGAAAGAGGAGTCAATCATAACTGAAGAGACTATGGCCCTCATTACAAGATTGGCGGCAAATGCCGCCTACCGCCACAGTGACGGTGTGTGCATGGGTGTGTATGTATGTGCATGTATGTGTGTATATGTGGGGGGGTCAGGGGGGAGAGGAGAAGGGTGGAGGAGGACTCTGGGGAGGGGGTGTTTGAGGAGACCCCTATCAGTACCAGGGAAGGAATTTCCTGGCACTAATAGTGCCTACCGCCATGATTTTCGTGGCGGTACAGAAAACACGGAAACCATGGCGGTGGGTGGGGTCAAAATGCCATGGGCGGCCTAGTGACGCCCGCCGGGCTGGAGACTGTAGTCTCCAGCCAAGCGGTCATTACCGCCTTGGTGGTTGGTGTGTTAACTTGGGAGTTTGGCTTTGGCCAAACTGCCAATGTCATAAGAGTACTACTGCCACTATTACACCAACCGCCAGGTCATAATTACCCTCTTTGTGTAAAGTATTTGTGCAACACTTAATACAGTAAAACAGTGAAAACACCATACAAAAATAATCCACATCAGGTTAGAAAAATAGAGCTTAATTTAGTGAACAAAACAAAACCAAAATGAAAGAATTCTATAAGTTGACTTATGATTTTTTATAGAATATCTGCAAGAATAGTGCTTGGAAACTTCAAGTGCCAACTGGGGCTATCTGATTGCGGAAGACCAGGGTAAATCCAAAGTTCAAGCTGACCAGGATGGAGCACAGGCCAGCTACAGGGACCAATCTTGTACATCTCAAACAGTACCTTAAAGATGGAGGGTTGCGTTGAAGTAGAAGATGCAATGCAAGGAACAGAGGTGGCAATGAGATGGAAATGTGTCAATTTTCATCTGCGCAGTCAGGGAATGTGTCATTATTGGGCCGAGTAGTCATTGATGCAATGTCCTCGAGGTGCTGTGTCAAACCCGTAGGTGATGAACATGATGCTTCATCGTCAAGCGGCACCGAAGGCAATGAGCTGAGGCTGATGGTGATGCGTCGCTCCTTAGCACACAATCGGCAATGCCAAGTCCTTGTCCTCAGCTGCACCGGCAATGCAGTAGTGTCACATAGAGATGCAACTGTTCTGATTGGTGCAGAGACAGTGATGCATGGAATTTCTCATAGCACAGCTGCAGAACCCACTTCCAAGGGTCAAGGACTGGTTTGGCGCAGATTGGCAGGGTAGGACTCACAGTTGGCAGAGCCTAGAAGCTGTAGGAAAGATGTAGATAGTCTTTAAATGTCCATGAGATTGCACAACAGGAAGCAAGCCAGAAAGCCCTTGGAATCACTTGGGTTCGGGGATGAAGAGATGCAGGTCCACTCCCAAGAAAGGATGGTAACAGGCAGCAGGGCAAGCATAGCAAAGCAGGAGTCCTATAAAGCCCAGTGGAGTTTGAGCAGAGTGGAAGTCCTTTCAACAGCACTTCAGTCCTTCTTCCTGGTAGAGTATGCTCAGGTCCTGAAGTGTACCGATTTGATAGGGTCGGAAGCCCAGTTCTTTTCCCCAGTGGTGCCTTTAAAGTGGGGGCAACTTCAAAAAGGGACTTTGAAGTGTACACAGGTGCTCCCTTTCCTGTCCTGGTTCCAAACACGACAAAGTGAGGCAGGCAGCTCTTTGTTTGGGGACAGGTACAGCCCTATTCAGGGGCAGGTATCAGCCCCTCCCTCATCTAGCTCAGCACTTTGTTTGTGGCTGTCTGGAGGAAATACACAAAGTCCAGCTGTCACTCAACCCAGACATGTATTGGAGTCAGGAGGCAGGCACATAGGGCTATAGAGCAGAAAAATGCCAGCTTTCTAAACATGACATTCTCAAAGTTGTAATCATAAATCCAACATTCCCATTAAGAAGGATTTATTTTTACAAGTCTATAGGTACCAGACATGACTATCCCACTCCTTCTCATTTAGGAATTACACTTAATATATGTATTAAGGAATCCCCAATGCTATCCTAGGAGAGGGGTAGGCCTCACAGTAGTGAAAAACAGATTTGGGAGCTTTTCCCTGCCAGAACATGCAAAACTGAGAAGCATATGTCCTGCCTTTTACTTACACCATACTCTGACCCACCTTATGTGTAATAAAAGGGAGCATAAGGCTTGGCAAGGGGCGTTAAATGCCAAGTCATCATAGCAGTTAAACTGCACAAACACGCTCTGCAGTGGCAGGCCTGAGATATGCTTAAAGGGCTATTTAAGTGGGTGGCACAATCAGTGCTGCAGATCCACTAGTAGCATTTGATTTAAAGGCATATATAGTGCACTTTACTAGGGACTTAAAAGTAAATGAAATATGTCTTTTGTGGATACACCAGTGTTAGCATGTTTTAGGGGATGAATCCCATGCACTTTAGCACTGGTTAGCAGTGATAATGTGCCCAGAGTCATAAGGCCCACAAATATGAAAACAGCCAAAAGTGGAGGGGAAAATGCAAAAGGTTTTGGATGGCAAAGCCAAAAGGGCCATTTCTAAAGTTCTCAGCCACCACATGAATCTTCAATCACTCAATAGGTCACTTATTGATGCAATAGTTACCTGTTCCAAGTGTGGTAGCATTTGTTTATTAATTGTATCTCTTTTACCAGGGAATTGATATACAAGAGCAGTTGTTATTTACTGGCAGCCCATCTAGGGCATGAAAAAAAGGATAAGGATGGGAGGCACTGTCTTTTAGTCCTTTAAGGGAATGGAGTCTACTTGTGTGCATACTGGTCCACTCCATACATGTGATTAAATGCACACACATGCATGTGATGTACAAATCAGGTAAGCAGACAACTTGCACATTGATTGAATGAAAGTTCTCTGTCGTGTGGTGGCACTAAGGGAATATGGAGCACCACCTTAGTGCCACCATAGTGAAATTGTTTTTTACACTAAGGCAGCGCTAAAGTGGCTTTTTCACCAATCCATATTTACAATATGTATTTGTAAACCCTTGTGCCATATTATGCCTACACCAGGCATAATGTTTGCCAGGGGGGAATTCCGGAACTAAGAGGCCTGCAAACATTGTGCAGTAAAATTTAAACGATTTCGCTGCCCCATTTTTAGCATCATTATAAATGCCTCTTAAGAGCAGGCATTCAAATTGCTCTTCCATAGAAACCCATGGGCCTTCTTGCACTTTGCTACACTAGCGTCAACATTTTTTAGGCTAGTGTAGCAAAGCGCCACAATAGCATAAAAAATGTGGACACTATTGTGCTAACAACTGCCGTGTTGCACCGTATTATAAATACGGTGCAACCATGGTTTCATTAGCTGCTGGTAGGGGGGACACATAAAAAGTGGCGCATCAACTCTGATGGGCGACTTTTTATTAAATATGGGCCTTTGTGTGCCGGCAATTGCTCCAACCACATGTTTTAGTCACCCCAAAGAATACTAATCTCCCTTCACATTGGCAAAATCCTCCTTTTGTGTTAGGTGTATGAAGCTACTGTATTGTCTCATCATTGAAGAATGATCTTCTTGTAGTGCACCACTGAAAGTTAGTTGTGTTGTTCCACCAGATACTGTAACAGTGTATTGAAATGATCCTGTGGCCACAAAATAGGACTGCCATGATTTTGATGATTGGCATTATTAATGTGGGATTCCTATTGTGTGGCAGAAAGTTTGGCTCCAGTTGATGACAAAAATCAAGAAAAGGTTTTCTATTGAATCTGATTTTATGGATTATATCCCATTCTTCCATGGTGGCAAGCTCTGGAACTGTAAATGTGAAAATGGCACAGAGTATTTTGTTATGCATGGATTGTAATGTTTTCTGGAAAACATGACAAATAATTATTTATCACAATTTCAAAAAATGCTAGTTTTGGTTTGTTGTATGAGAAAAACATTGCCTACTTGGAATTTATTTTGAATAACATTTTAATTATTTATATTCTAAAATGAAAATAAAACAATTGATAAAAGAAATACAACACCCGTCTTTGACTTTGTTGGTTTTGATTTCATTCAATGGACCCAAATAAACTGAAACAGGATGAAAAGTAAATCTCAAAGAAGAAATTTTAAAAGTCAGTCATGGTGAATGGAACTATTATTGTAGTGCCAAAACTTTCAGAAATCCAAGGCACAAAATACAGTTGGCATCAAAAAGGTAAATGTGTCCAGAAAGTAGTCCACACAGTGGTAGTCACACATTGGAGGAAATGAGGTTCTGCGGCTCTTGCTGGTGGTGGTGGTCTTGCCATCCTCTCTTGGTGGTCCAGATGAACGGCCCCTGGTGATGGGTTCTCGTGGATCTGCAGTTGATGGGACTGAGGTGGGTGCTGGTGTTTCCGCTTGTGGCAGGGACTCTACTTCTGTGGCTAAGGCAGATGTAGTTGGCCCAGATGTTGTTAGACCACTGAAAGATGAAGATGCTGCTGGAAAAGCCCTGCACATGTGGTTTAATATATCATACAGCCCCAATGTCAGGCAGCCTAAATTGGAGTTTATATTTTCCATCTGCACATTGTGCTCCCTCTGCAACTGCCTCATATCCCACAGCTCTGTAAGGAACAGGCCCAGCATGTCTTTGGACTGAAGGAGGGATCGCAAGACTTGGTTAACGAGGGCCTTGGCGACAATGAATCCAGTGGCCTCACTTTGTTGACTCAGGATTGCCTCATACAAACCTGAACCCCACTACTCTAAGCCCTTGACACAGTGTGCCCCATCCCAGTGGGTCCTGGCTGAACTGGAGGTGTAGTGTTGAATCAACAGGAGCCAGGAGTTGGGGGCACAAGATTAGGGTGATGTTTCTTTGGACACAGGAAGTGGAGGTATCTTGAGGCTGAGGTGTGGTAACAGCTGGGGTGGTAGTTGTAGGTGTGGGCCAAGAGAGACTCACTGGAGATGTTTGCCCATACAGATCAGCTGGACCAGGCAGCTCTTCATCATCCAGACTTGCAGGAGTGGAGTCCTCACTGAAGGTTTGTTCCTGGACTGGAGTGGAGGTATCTTCAGTGGCAAGTGGTTGTCCACATACTCTGGGTGTTGGGCATAGCATGAATTACAAAAAATCTAATTTGTCCAGGTCTGGATTATACATCACATGAGTTTGAAGCTACAAATAAAGTAACCTAAAAGGAAAAAGGAAAGTAATGGAATGATTAGACCTTTCAGTATTTTTTTATAAATTATACAACCAGTTTAAATTAAACACATGAAAACTTAAAAAAAGGAGGTAAAGGGATGTCCTGAAAAGAAAAGGAATAATCAGAAAGTGTAAATAATATATACCAAACATTCAACACAACCGTAGCGGTGAGAAATATGAACTAAATCATTCCAAGGTCTAGCAGGCTAACATTCAGCGTGTTATACAATTTTGAAAAATGTAGCAAAATAATGACAATGTACTGGAGATTGATAAATACGACACTTTAACTAATGTACATATGTGAAAGAAAAGTGTGTATGCCCAACATCACATTGCAATATTATTTTCAAAATAGAAAAACAAAGCATCATGGTAGTTGTAGTCAATTCAATTAAACATTGTCAACGCTTGCAAAACTGCAAGTTGAACACACATTGTAAAATATATGCAATGAAGATGAACAGACATTTACAAGTTAAAAAACACATGAGAAAATAGGGCAGTGACCTGCGCAACGGGCACTGCACGTGGGCCCCTGCACTGCCCATGCCAAGTGCATGGGCAGTGCAGAGACCCCCAGTGGGCCCCAGAGCACCCCTTGCGCCAGCCTTTCCCTTGAGGGGTAACCCACCAGGAAATGTCTGGGGAAAGCAGGGTACATTATCCAGAGGGCAACAACACTCTGCTGCATTGCCAACCAATTACAACAGATCATGAATGAGCAGTGGGACAGCCACAAGCAAAATAGGTCTGGTTACAACGCTTCTATTTTGGGCAGATAGTTGCCATGAATTCTAAATATCTCACCCTTCCACAAAAGAAAAAGGGAGGAGGTCCAGCGCAAACATTTTAGCCAGTGTCCAGTTGTAAAAATGTGGTGTTGGGTGGTTGCATTTGTAGGGCCCCTCCTACTTAAACATCCCCATAATAGCAGCTTTTTTTTCTTTTGTGATGCCATTGACTCAGGTTACTTCTGAAGAGAATTAGGAAGCAGTAGACTCAATGTGCATCTTGGAGAAATCACTGTATGCAGGGGTGTCTGCATCTGATTCTTGTGCCATTTGGAGGTTGCTGATGAGGGTATGCTGGCACATTACAGGGCTGCTTTGCGTAATGCTGTCATCTTCTTCCTCAAGACCACCTTCGTTTTGTGTTACTGTGAACTGAGCTGCTTCCACTCTCTCAACATCACCACCAACAGTTATCTTTTTAAGGTGTCCCTTCCACGGGATTGCATGATGTTCTGACAGATGGGATGCATGGCCTCCAGTACTGTAGTGACATGGTGGTTTACTTGGATGAATACACACATGGCAAATAGAGAAGCTTGCAATGTTATCTTCCTGCTTTCTATTCATAAGGAAGTCCTAAACTAGGGAGGATAACTTCTTTAGTGTACCTTGACAATGCCTGATGAACTGGAGGTAGGTGGCCATGCCTGTTGCTTCTCTGTAGGACATACTTTGACTGTGGTAGTGATGGATGCAGGTCTTGATGGGTATCTTACAAATACAGAAGCCAGACGTGGTGGTCCCTCTGAACAATTTGGATAGGAAGTTAGATATCAGTGTCTTCTGAGCCGCCCTCCTTACTGACAATCACTGGTTTGTCATCATCACTGTCTCTTTCCATAATTCTATGGCTTTCAGTTACTTTCATTTCCACTTGTCTGGCTGGGCAGTTCTCGCACTCAGCTGGGTCCAATCCATGTCCAGATCATCAGAACGAGGGCTTGGAAAAGATGGTGGAGTACCCTTTATTTTTCTTGCTGGAAATCGAGAAGCCAGTGGTTGAAGAACAACATCTTACTCAGCAAGAAGTTGTACCTCCAGTTGTACATGAAAATTCAATGAAACATAGAATTTGCAGTTTGAATCTACAGACAATATAATTTAGTGAGGTCAGCACAAATAATGAACAATAGTGTATCCATGCATAAACATTATGGCCATCATAACAACCCTGGCGGTCCAAGACCGCCAGGGCTGTTGTGGCTGAAGCACCGCCAACAGGCTGGCGGTGCTTCAGAGGGGATTACGACCGCGGCGGTAGCGCTGCGGTCACACCGCCGGGGCCAGCAGTTTCCCGCCACATTTGCCCCAGCAGTGATAATCCACCTGCCCAGGGGATTATGAGTCCCCCTACCGCCAGTCTTTTTGAACCGCCAGGAAAAGGCTGGCAGTACGGGGAGTGCAGGGGCCCCCTGACAGGGCCACGTGCAGCTTTTCACTGTCTGAATAGCAGACAGTGAAAAGCGCGACGAGTCTGCACCCGTCGCACGGCCGCAACACCGCCGGCTCCATTTGGAGCCAGCTCCCATGTTGCGGCCCACATCCCCGCCGGCCCAGCGGGGATGTCATTATGGGCACCGCAGGAGTGCGGCCGCATTGGTTGCCGCCCGCCAATGTTGTAATGACCCCCTTTATTTCAATAACACACAGACTGAAATAGGTTTGTTTATTTGTCTCTTAGACCTATGAGATGCCAGTGGCAGACAGGGGAGCCCAGTAGCATGGAATATTCCTTAAAAAAAAATATTGCTGGTATGTGCCCATGACACTCCTATAGTAGGTAAGGAGGCAGGGGGTGCAGGGAAAATCAAATGATTCTAACAATATAATTACTTGTGTGTGCCTCTGGCCTATGAGACCTTAATACATATTAAACAAGGACAACCCTATATGACCTTGGGACGGGGACAATATATCTATTATCAAAACACAAAGTCATGTGGGACAAATTCAGAAAACTTAATCTCGTCTCTTTGTTAGAGGAATATACTCAACATCATGAATTAGTTTCAACTTAATTTGGCAAAAATAAGAATTTGAGAACAACAGCACAGCACAAACTTAATTTCAGTCAGGAATGTATTAAGTCAGTACATATGCAGTGCAATGTGATATAAGTGATTGTAGTACAGACGACACAGTGCTCAAAGAGTGATTGCATTTACAAAATATAATACATAGGACACTGTACAATTCCCAATGGTTGTATCAATTCGTCACAAAAGAATGAAGTAAGAGAAGTTCAAGCAAATTCACAATCCCTTCTTGCAGAAGACGATAAAATACAAAAAACATAGTTTGCATTTAATCCAAGGCCATTTATAAACCAGTTAATGTTTTTAAAAATGCACAGAAAATTATTTTTCATATATACCCAATGACTGGTGCCGGCTGGCGATGGGCAGTGGGTAGATTAGGCCTCAGAGAGTAAAATGAGCAAAATATTGCAAAATTTAGAAACAGCAAACAAAAAATGGAAACAAAGTACTTTAAACACACCCCAACTGTGGACATTGAGTCATTGATGAATGCACACATGTTCTGAGAGACAGAGCAGCAGTGGGGGACGTGGATGTGGCTGCAGAGCTCTGACCTCTCCTGCTACCTCTCATGATCTCATTGCTATCTCCATTGCCGCTTTCGTATTTCACATGCCGCACCCCAAACACCCTCTATCAGTGTGTGGGGGTGGTGCGAGTGCAGGTGCAAGTGTGGCAAAGTGCAGTGGCTGGAAGAGAAGGGAGGAGCTCCTCAGTCCACATTTGCCAGAGGCCCCATGTTAGTATGCCCAGCAGTCAGCAATCTGGTAACTTGCAGCCTGGCGTCCCGGTGTCAGACAGACCAAGTCAGACCAAGTTCAGTGGTGGTGAGTGAGGTGAGATAGGCCAGAGGTGGAGGGAGGGAATCAGCCTTAGAGCCACAGATTCTGATGGACGAGCAGAAGTGCTGGCAGTAGGCTCAGGCAGCTTGTGCCTGCAGCAGGTCTGCTCCCCATCCTCCTCCCCACTTCGTCCAGCTTTGTCCAGCACTCCATATAGCCTCATTCACCCCATCATCCTTTTCTAAGCATCACTGAGCATGCCCAGGAAGAATGCTGGGCGACCCAGCCTCACACTGACTTGAGGGGGACTAAATCCCCTCAAATAACATATGTAACCCAGGATCTCTAGGTAGAGTGTGCTCGTGCCCCACTAGGCCGAGGATAGTAGGAAGGCACAAAGGGTGAAGCAGCGCTCTAGATTCTAGGGTCACATTCAGAAAGTAGCAGCACACGTCAAAGGCAAAATAAAGGCTGAAAGTGGTCCTTTGACCTCTCATTGATGTACCTTGGATTCCACTCAGCTCTGGTGCTTCATCCCCTTTCAATTAGATGCACGTTTCAAACAAAAACTGGTGGGGTCTAGTCAGACTTGCTCTGCTCTCTTAGAAACACCAACAATGGTACTTTGGCACTCAACCACTGCATCCCCATGAGGCCATGGAAACAAAGTTTATCACAGTGCAGCCAGAACGGGGGCAGCACCTAGCCCAGTCCACACAGAAGATCATTCACCAAGCACTGCGAAAGCCCTTACTTCATCATAAACAACATTACCACCTCTCTCTTAGCAGCAGTCAAAGCCCTCACCTGGCAATCACACAGGCTTGAGATTCAAGTGGAACTAATGCACATGCTTGCTCAAAGTGTGCTTATGATTGACAGGAAAATTGACTCACTAAGTGTGAAGCTAGATAACTGGATTAACACTGAAGGAAGCATGGCAATAAATAGCGCAAACAATGCAATAATAGACAGACTAACTACTTTGCCAGACATACTAGCCACATTGATAAACTATTGTAAAACTACCCATGAAAGGAGAATGAAAAGTGGCAGTATGGCAACTGAAAGAAGGTCAGGGGCAATAATGGGCCCAATGCCAACTAAGAATGGGAGAATTTCAAAAACAAAAGAGCCTAGTGAAGATGGAATAATTCAATATTACGTCTCAAAATGAAGAACACCCAAGGATGATAACCGCTCCGGAAGAGACCACAGTAGAAGTTTGCATAATAGGGCAGGTGCCCAAAAACCCTAGCTCCATGGAGGGTGGTTAGAATGTCCAAAACAATCACCAAACAGAGTTATGATGGTCCCAGAAGAATTCACCCAAAAGCACTAAAAGAAAGAACAGAACAAGCCATAATCGACAAAAAGAAATCGGCAACACAGCAATTACCGTAGTTTGGAATAGAAAAGCAGAGGAACCTTTGAACAGGGGACCATTCCTTGGGACTAGACATTTGCCCGATATAGCAACAAAAATCCCTGCCGCACAACCAGTCATCCATCACAGTTTAATCATGTGGCTGAAGCTGCAGAAGAGTGGGCTACTTCAGAAAGCCTCAAACAATTTGAACCACACTTAGCTGGATACGGCATGGGGAAAACCAGTCATGCACCCAGTTAACACCAAGAATGGCACAAAATGTTCAAACAACTTACGCACAGGTGGTGTGCTCTAAGACTAAAGGGAGTACAGTAGAAGCTGAACCCCATTTTGGAAGTTAGAAATTTGTCAGGGCCACAAATGGCAGGTGTGGAGGAGATATCTATTTCTTATCCAAAAAGCCTGGGGGCACATCACTCGATTTTCCAGAGAATTAGTGCAGCTCAGATAATGCGGAGCTGTGATGTGCTACAAACATTGCCACATAGAGTTACAAGCGACAGCAGCTTCATGACTGTTCAGCCAACCACTTGGAAAAAGGAGAGACCCTAGCAGAACAAAGATTCTTGCAGGGGGTAACTCCTACCAGGATGGTCATGATATCACAGAATGCTCAATGCCTGGGCCCAGCAGAACAAAGAGTCATGCAGCAGGCACCTCCTCCCAGGACGCACTTGACTGGAGAATGTGCATCTAAATAGACACCAGTTGATGTGGACAATTTGAAGTGCCTGAGCATGAATGCAACCGGCCCACCGAATGAGCAAGATGCAAGAACAATTTGCTCGCTAAAAAGCCTGCTAGACAGTACAGACAACACTTTAATACAACATGTGCGGGCCCTAGGACACCCTTAATAGGTTGAATAGCATGCACCTCTTGCACAACATCCCATCACTCTCTAATCTTACTTCAGATCATCCTTTATCAGTGAATTTCAATTGTTACTCTTGGGTCAGCCAGAGAAATTCCACATTAACAAAGTTGTCTGATCAGAGCATTGTCTAAAGGATCCTTGGAAACACTCAGCAATTCAAAGAATGGGTCATATTATTCAGCCAGCCTGTAAAAGAAGGATATCCACATGTTCTGTCTCAGGTGCAACAACCACTGCAGCCAGACAAAGCAGTAAACAGGATCTTGAGAGGAACACCTTGAATAAGCCGCTTGACAATGGACAAAAGAATTACACTACAACTGACAAAAGATATAGGTGTTCCACAAAGTTCAGAAGACCTTACAGCACACACTGATGGACATCAAGGTACCTCGAATTGGGTCTGGTACCCCACAGCCATGCGTACCATGGGGCGGCGGAATCTTTAGCCCTAATGGGACGAAGGCAAAATCCACCATGTCCACCATTAAGATCGTAAGTTGGAATGTGGTGAGCTTGCCCTCCCATATTGTGAATATTTCCACTATGGAGTATTTAAAGTCTGCTGACATTCTGTGCATTCAGGAAACCCATTCTATGAAGCCACTAACCATTCCAAGGTTCAACACACATCCCAGCCGCAAAGAAACATTTATTTGGCAGACCTGTAGGTGGCCTCGCAACTTAGGTGAAATTAGACCTATAAGTGAGGGAAAAGGTATGGGACAGATCATGCTTGGAGGTGCACGCTGTGAGTATGCACGGTCTGGTACTCAACAGGAAGTCCACCCTGATTTGAATTATAAACTTGTACATCTATCCTCAACTGGAGGTGAACATTGGCATGTGTAAAGCACACTAGTGCTCTGGCAAAGACGTTCATTTATAAGCAGCAAGATCACAAGTGTGTGGTATCAGGAGACCCTGCTAGATTGATTTGACCCTAGAAATACGCCTCAAAGAGTTTGACCTGAGAATGGTCAATCAAAACGAACCCACAATTTGCATACCTGTACCCTCCTTAAAAATACCTCCACATTGGAATACATATTTCTAAACTCAGCCTTGATGAACAGATGGCTGAGCCACCAGGTTTTACATAGAACTGAAAACAATCACAATGCTGTGTCAATAGTGATCAACCTGCACGAGACAACACACCAGACATGTATAGCAAGTGACAATGCCATAATGGATGACCTAGGACTGTTAACAAAAAGAAGCGAATTGGGTCTGGCTTGTGTGACCAAGTACTCACACTGGAAATTCATTTAGGCCTTTCCGACTCCGGTAAAGGGGAGAAGTCATATGGTGGATCAGTGGGGTTCTATGGCAACTACAATCCATGAAGCTCTAACCAACATTGGGCTTCATTATCAGCAATTAAGGGCTAAGAGAATGTGTGCCCACTCATTACCTGTGTCTAGAAAGTACCAACTGAGCAAAAAGCTCTGCTGTCGGGCAGAACAGCAAAGCTGAAAAAAGAAGACCACCTTCACGGAAGGCAAAATTAAGCAAACCAGGAAAGAGGATAGGAAAGTAATCTGGAAACGAAAACTTAAGGAAATTGAAACGTGCTGGAAACATATATGCTGTTTTGCCACAAAGTAAATTAAGAGAATTTTGGGGTTATATCAACAGCCTGATAAACTTGACTACTAGCAAGGAGAGTGTTTTATCGGCCAGTGCATGGGAGAGCCATGTGGAAAAATGATATGTGGCTCAAGACAGTGCAGCAACTTGCAACAAGTCTACGTTACTTAATGTACTAGATGGCCTGGACAATAGCTTACTGACGGTCACCAAAGAGACCACACAAAGCATTCTCAAGAGCATTCAGAACAATGGGGCCCCCAGACCAAAAGGTCTTCCTTTGAGTATCTTTACGGAAGATCTGGACTTTTGGGCCTCTCTCATGACAGTTTTAATCAATGAATGCCTCTATTTGTCTGTGGTCCCCGAGACATGGAATCCACAAAAAGACATCCAATCCACAAAAAGGAGGATGTCTATTGTCAAGAAAAATAACAGGTTAATAGCCTTAATGGTTGTCGATAGCAAGGGTTTTGCGAAAGTACTCTTACAAGAGCTGGAATTGTGGATAATGGAAAACAAAGTTTTGCCAATGTATCAGACCAGGTTGAGACCTAACTTCTCCACCATCAACAATGTGATTGTACTTTCTTATTTGAGTGCTAAGGCACTGAAAATCTCCTCACTGCCCCATCTTCTTTCTTCTTAGACTATAGTGCGGCTTTCGATGGAGTTAACTGCAACACTCTTTGGATAAAACTGCCAAACTGGGGCATATTCAACAAGCGGTTGGCGGTGATAACAGACTTATACACAGATACTTGTGTATGGATTAAGATATCACCCATGCATGCTGTTAGAAATGGGGTCTTTGGTTGGCAGTCAGGTTACACCCTGTCCAAGCAAGGACCCGCACTCTAGTCAGGGTAAGTCACACACAATCCAAATGATCCTGTGCCCAACTTCTGGTAGCTTGGCACTGAGCAGTCAGGCTTAACTTAGAAGGCAATGTGTAAAGTATTTATGCAATAAATCATAAAATAAAACAATATAGCACCACAAAAATACAGCACACAGTGTTTAGAAAAATACATAATATTTATCTGGGTATTTGCAGGTCGAAAACGATAAAAGATGCAATAAGAAATTGTAGAGATATCACTGAAAAGTGATATGAAGTGTCTTAAGTCTTTAAAAAGCAAAAAAATCTCTTTCAAGCACAAAGTACCTGGTTTGGAGTTAAAAATCTCCGCAAAGGGCAACAGAGGAGGAGATGCGTGGAAAAATGGTGTGTGCGCCGGTTTCACCCCTTCACACACAGACTTGCGTCGTTATTTTTCACGAGGGGAAGACGTGCGTCGATTTCCGGCGCGCGGACAGGTCTCCTCTGTGGGTCACGGGGTTTTCAGACGCCCCGGGGTCTGTGCGTGGAATCCTTGGCTTGATGTCCGGCTGCGCGTCGTTCCGGTGGGCTGTGCGTGCAATTTTCTTCCTCACGGCAGGCGCTGTGTCGATTTCCTCTCTGGAAGTCGGGCGGTGTTGTCCAGGCGGGCCGTGCGTTGATTTCCGGTCGCACCGCAGGCAACAGCAAGGCAGCAGTCCTCTGTAGAAAGCAGTCAGGTGAGTCCTTTGAGCAGCCAGGCAGTTCTTCTTGGCAGGATGCAGGTTCTGGTTCAGGTTTCTTCTCCAGCAAGTGTCTGAGGTGGTAGGGCAGAGGCCCTGTTTTATACCCAAATGTGCCTTTGAAGTGGGGGAGACTTCAAAGAGTGGCTTAGAAGTGCACCAGGTCCCCTTTCAGTTCAATCCTGTCTACCAGGGTCCCAGTAGGGGGTGTGGCAGTCCTTTGTGTGAGGGCAGGCCCTCCACCCTCCCAGCCCAGGAAGACCCATTCAAAATGCAGATGTATGCAAGTGAGGCTGAATACCCTGTGTTTGGGGTGTGTCTGAGTGAATGCACAAGGAGCTGTCAACTGAACCCGGCCAGACGTGGATTGTAAGGCACAGAAAGATTTAAGTGCACAGAAATGCTCACTTTCTAAAAGTGCCATTTCTAGAATAGTAATATTAAATCCAACTTCACCAGTCAGCAGGACTTTGTATTACCATTCTGACCATACGAAATATGACCTTCCTACTCCTTTCAGATCAGCAGCTACCACTTCAATAATGTATGAGGGCAGCCCCAATGTTAGCCTATGAAGGGAGCAGGCCTCACAGTAGTGTAAAAACAAATTTAGGAGTTTTACACTACCAGGACATGTAAACTACACAAGTACATGTCCTTCCTTTTACCCACACAGCACCCTGCTCTAGGGGTTACCTAGGGCACACATTCGAGGTGACTTATATGTAGAGAAAGGGGAGGCTTAGGCTTGGCAAGTACTTTTAAATGCCAAGTCAAAGTGGCAGTGAAACTGCACACACAGGCCTTGCAATGGCAGGCCTGAGACAAGGTAAAGGGGCTACTAAAGTGGGTGGCACAACCAGTGCTGCAGGCTCACTAGTAGCATTTAATTTACAGGCCCTGGGCACATACAGTGCACAGTACTAGGGACTTATAAGTAAATTAAATAGTCCAATTGGGTATGATCCAAAGTTACTGTGTTTAAAGGGAGAGAGCATATGCACTTTAGCATTGGTTAGCAGTGGTAAAGTGCACAGAGTCTAAAAGCCAGCAAAAACAGTGTCCAAAAAGTGGAGGGAGGCAAGCAAAAAGTTAGGGGTGACCACCCTAAGGCATGTCAGGTCTAACACATGCCATAGGGAAGATCTACACCAACAGAGGTCTAAAGCCAGGCTGTGTTTTCACCCCTACCTTGTTCAACCTATATACAGCTGACTTGGGCATGGAACTGCTGAAGGAGAATACACTCCCTCCCAAACTGGCCAAACTGAGCCAGAAAAGCCTTCCCATTATACAGCATGCTGATGATCTCGTAGCTTGCTCCTTCAAACATGGATTGGGATGAAAAGGGCCTTAGAAATACTCCACCAGCACAACACAAAGAATGCTTTGCAGGTGAATGTCCCAAAAATTAAGGTCCTGATCTTCAGTCATAGTACAAAATAAATCAACAGGTTTGGAACCTAGGTCCTCTAACGATGGAGTCAGCAAGTAAATAGAACTACCTTGGGGTTTGGGTATCAGACAATGACAATTCCTTGCACCAGGACTCTATGTTGGTAGAGAAAGCCAGGAGAACCACTTATGCCCTCTACAAATTATACCACAAGGTAAAATCTCCCACTGTGGAGGTGTTCCAGAGAGTTACAAAGTATTACCTATAATTACCTATGGCCATCTTGCAAACACCGGCAGGCTCACTGCGTCCCTCGATCGCTGTCACCTGAAAGTATTTGAGAAAATTTTCCAGATCCCCAGATTTACATGGCACACTGTGCTTTGTCTGGAGTCTGACGCTATGAAGATGGACATAGAATGCAAAAATGATGTAATCAAATTCTATGATCAAGTGACTAGGGTGTAACCTGAGTTTCTGCTTTAGGCCCTGAAAGAAATCTTTACAGACAAAACTAGCAATTGGGCCAATTATTTGAGGTGCACACAGGCCAGCTTAAATATGGTTTCAAACTATTTGGAAGACCCCTCATAATGATAGCCCAGCTGAAGAGGTCCTTAAGAGAACAAGACAGAAGGGATTCAAGGGAATCAGATATTTCATGTATTAGGAAAATTAGAGAAGCAGAGAGTCTTGCGGACTCACACGAGGCTACAGGCTGTCAACCATATCCAGAAGCAGCCAATGGATACTGTGCATTCAGGAACATATTGATGATGCAGCTTCTAACTCTTCCGGTACGGGAATCTAACTGCCACTGGAAGCCCTCAACCAACATCTGAAAACAATGCAGGCTGTGTCAATATCACACTAAATCAGTGGCTCACATTTCTTCTTGCTCTCTTGGAAGGTTACAACAGAGGTGTATGCTCCTAAGACCCCTATTTCTTCAGCACCGATTAAGAACATGAAAAAAGGTGATGACATCTGTATAAGGCTGAGGCACTGATGGAACTAGCCCATTTTGACAAATTCCTATTTAAAGCAGGCATGCCTCTGTGTGATACACAGGGTCCACAGGGCGCCAACCTCCGGGGACCCTATGCCCGCAAACAGGGTCCCAACCAGTAAGCACAAAGAGTATGAAAGGCTGTGTAGACTACCTGTATGTTGATTGGACTGCATATTCAGAGAACAGTCAGCTACTAAGTTTGCAGCCCTAATGGCGAATATTAGCACAAAATGGCTTGGCTTTGTACTGCACTGTGCATTTTTTATCATCCCGCAAAAGATAAGTTTGATCTACACAGTGCAGCTGGCCAACATCTTCAATGTTAATATTATTCAACATTCACTGTTTACTTGGGGAACAACTAGTCTCTGGAACTGCAAGCCCAACAGCAAATGTTAGCGCAAAACAGTGTGGCTTTGCACATTACACTTTGGCCTTTGTGGGTTTCCTATTATGTGGATCTATTTGCAACTGGCCTGCTCCCTCAGTGCTAGTACTACTCTACATTTACCATATATTTAGAGTACAATCAGTATCTGACACTGCAGGTTTAAGAGCAAAAGGCTGCAGAAAACTACCTCTTTTTGCACATGACACTTTAGTCTTGGTGTATTTTGTCTCTTAAGTCAATGTAGTAGCCCAGCCGACTGTCATCTGCACATGCCTCTTTGACCCCAGTGTAGCCTGATACCCTGGCTGTTTAATAACCGTAGTTGGCAATCTTCATAGTGAAACAAGGCTGTCTGTGGCTGCAGTGTACAATATGCTCTGGTGTCTGTTTCATATGCTATGGTGGACACCATTTTATTGAATTCTGTCTTTTTAATCTGACATTTTCATTGTATTTGTTTTATGTGGTTTTTACCGATTTTAAGTAATTATACAATAAAGTGACTACCTTCCCACCTACCTTCCCCTTGTCCTCCCAAAAGTGTGCAAACTTGTTCCCTTAGAAAAAAACTAAAAAGTGACTACACAGTCAATAGGCCCCACCTGAAACTCAAGGCCACCCACAATCAATCTTAAACATTTCTGAAAAAAACAAAAAAGGTAAAAAAAATACTGGTGCATGCCCTCCATCAAAAACAAACTTATCCTAAAGTTATTTACCTGGCTTAATTTCTTACAAAAAGTCCTTAAACTTAAAATCCAACCGTATACTCAGCAGAGACTGCAGACAAAGAAGAAAGTAATCCTTTTCCCTTAAAAATCCAAGTGAAAAGTGACCAAGGGATTGATAAAGCAGTGGGAGAAGCATTCCGGGGAGCAACAGGAATTTGGAGCCTCTGTGGCACTTCCTTTCTGTTGAAAGATAAGTGAACTAATAAAAATGTGTTTCACGCTAAAAAAACTTACTGAACCATCTGTTCTGGTAGTATAGGCTCTGGAAAAACTATTGTGAATTGATTTTCTGCTTCGCGAGAAGAAAAATCTACTCGAGAAGCAGCCCTCCAACCATGATGGCTCCTGTTAGAAAATCACACTGGAAGGTTTCCTGATGACCAGAAGGTGCACTAGCAGATGCCAAATCTTGCTCACGCCCACCAGCTTGCTTGCTGGGGCCTAGTATTGTTCCATTGTCATTGCATTGCTCAAATGGGAAAACAATTCCACCAGGCGGTGATTGTCAGATTTTGGCTGGATCTCTGCATTAAAATAATAAAGTGGTTCCTCAGGTGCACTTTTTCATTCCGCTCAAAGAATCGAAGAAATTAGGTTAGTACACATGAGAAATATTATGCTATCCACAAAGCTGCAAGACTATGCACAATGATCAGAACTGCAAGACCACCTGACCTCACACAACTTATGCTTGGAAGGAAATAAAATGCCAACATTTGCCTGACTTCAATATGCTTCTGTAACAGAAGCAAGACTAGTGATCCAGGCTAGTGATGATATGAGGAGCAGGGCAGAATTTTTCTCTCCCTTCTCAACAAGTTAGCAAGTTATGAAGAGTACAGAGGATCTGGGTGGGGTAAGCACAATTGACCGGATGTTTGAATGACACGCTATAGTAGCTCTATCCATCAGCAGACCTAATCAATAGTGCATAATAATTACAATTTTATTGTAAAGAACCAACAACTTTGTGTATCTACAGCTTCCAGGGCGCAGGCTGAGGATCCATTTCTGTATACAATGTTCTCCCTGTGCAACGGAGTTATTCAGACTTGTCTGACTTGCAACATTCCTTATCTATGTAAACATTACTCGTGGTGAGGAGTGAAAGACACATGCCCATTCTATTTTTCTTTGAATAGAGTATGTTAGGTATTATTCATCTTGGTGTTTAGGATATATATCTGAGTGTGCCTCACCTGCCCCCAAGAAGTGGAGTTTAAAATACATAATAAAAACTTAAGATATCTTTTTATCCATATTCCAGTTACCTTTTCAGGATACCTTTTACCTGCAACAAACTACACAGATGGAACGTTTACATTTGTCTCAACCACTGATAATCGCTTAGGGCCACATTCCAGTTCATCATTTTAAATCCACAAGTCCAATATAGAGTGAAGTCCACCTTTTGCAAATCAGTACTGACCCTGATCCTCATAGGATCAGTCTGTCGTAAATTGATAGGCATGGCCCTATCAGGAAATAACACAAGCATATCCAAACCAGTTTTGACGTATTTGGAGCTTGTCAGAAGGGTGACGCTTAAGTGAGTTGCATTTAGAGCCACATTTCTGTCAAGTTTTTTCACCCATCATGCCACTCGATGCAGAAGCTTGCCTTATGCAAATCAGAACTAACTCTTCTCCTCATGAGAACAGTTCATCACAAAATGCCAAGTGAGCCCCCTAAAGGAAGGAACTCAAACAACCCAAGATCATGTTCAGCCTATTTGGGCTTTTTAAGTAGGGTGCAGATTGAGTCCGGGACATAGGGATCATCGGTCACATGTTTGTGTATACTCGCTGTACTTAGAGTTTCAACTGCACTAAATAAGCTGATAAATGGAATACTTGAATTAATCTCAGTCATTGGTGATTGTTTGTGGCTTCTTTCCAGTGCATTGGGCTTTGTCCACCAGACCACTCTAGTCAAAGGCCCACCTAATACAAATCAGTACTAATTCAGCTTGTGATGGGAATAGTCCATCTTGAACTGCCAGGCAAGGCCCCCTGCAGAAATGAGGCATATACATCAAACTAAGGGCACCAACCATGTTATTACCTTTTGAGTGTCTCAGAGCTTCCAACCAATATATCAAGTATAATTAACATCAAAACTGCAGAGGGAATTCGGATCTGAAATACTATGGCCCAGATTAATTAAAAAGTGGTGCACCCCCCTACTGGCACCTAATAACACCATGGTTGGACTTTATTTAACATATGGAGCACCGTGACGGTAGTTAGGAAAATATTGTCAAAATGTTTGACGCTATTGTGGCGCTTTGCTACACTAGCGTCAAAAATTGTGATGTTAATGTAGCAAAGTGCAAGGAGGCCCATTGATTACAAAGGGTGCATCATGTTAACACCTGCCCTTGAGCAGGCATTAAAAATGAGGCCAAAATTGGCGGATTGAAATCTTGTAGATTTCACTGTGCCATTTTTGTGGGCCTCCTACTGCTACCATGGCCCCTTGCATACATTATGCCTGATGCAGGCATAATGTGGTGCAAGGGGTCGCAAAGTGGTGCAATGCAAGCACTGTGCCACTTTATAAATATGGTGCAGTGAAACGTGCCTCCTTGAGCCACCTTAGCGTGAAACAATGACACTAATGTGGTGCAAGGAGGCACTATGGCTTCTTAAATCTGGCCCTACAGGTACATTTCCTCTCCCAAGTACATACAAAATAAATTTTACCTACTTGATGAACTAATTGAACTCATTTCAGGAAAACAGTGCTGGATTCAGTTCTGATAATAGTGTTTGCCTATATGCTACAGTTTTCATTTTAGCTGAAATACATTCCATTTACATACTTTACTCACGTCAAGTAGGTGATCCCCAAAATCACAATGGTATACTGTAGGTCGTTAGGCCCAGAAGGAAATTGTAAAGAGATACTTTAGAAAGTGGAGATTGTTTAGCTTCATAAGCCAATAGTTATTGACTTTACTATATTGCAGTGTAATATATTTATGTAATAGGGCATTCAGTCATCCCTCCTAATCTATTGGTCTGGGGTGTTATTCACACACTTATTTCATCCACTGCAGGATATGTCACAACAACGTTTGCATAATTTATTTGAATCAGTTCTACTTTTTTCAAAAGGAGCACTTGCACCCACATGGTAGTTCCCTTCAATTACAGGGACTATTATGGCAACGAGTTTTTAAAACTAAAAATATGTTTGCTTTTATCCAGTATTTTTATTGCATATATTCTGGCAAAGGCCCAGTACCAACTGCAAAAATTAGGTTTTACAAAGCCGTAACAAAAGAAAACAACATTTGCAGCCAAAAGGCTGCAGCTGATGCAAGACCTGTTAGCTTGGCCAGTGGACGTTTCATTTGGACTTTAATAGCCATGCTCCTCCTATCAGGAGTGGCTTGCGGTACATGATAGGGGCGAGGGGAGAGATTAATAAAAAAAATAAAACATAACTGTATTGTCGTCGCTGCCATCACCATCGTGCTGCTGCTCTGCTGCAGGCAGGCTGCAGGCACAGGCTCCCAGCCTGCCCTGTGGCCAAAACTGATGCTGCTCAGAGCCGCTTTAGGATTGGCTAGGAGCGCCCAGCGAGGGCACTCCCAGGCAGACTATGAGCCTGTGTCTGCTCTCTTTAGCCCGGCAACACAGTGCTGGGCTGGAGAGAGCCTACTGTGCATGTATGTTTGGCCGGCCCAAGACAGCCGGCCAAAACATACATGCGCAATGCACTCCTCCCTCAGTGCTTGTCACAGGGCGTGGCCCCACCCCTTTTACTAAAAAGCAATAATAAACCTAGTTTATTATTGTTTTTTAGTAAAAGGTTTGCAGGTGCTGCTGCTGGCAGGGGGAGGGGTTCTTAACGCTCCTCTGCCCTAGACTGCCTCCTACTGAAGGGACAGTTTGCTTACTGGTTTGAAATTGATGTAAACTGGCGAAATTCGCTTAAGGTGCAACATTGCTACATATGTTTAATTTCGATTTAAGTCCATCCGAAATCAAAACATTTACACGAAGTCTGATGTATTTATTATCATCTTATCACCTTTTAACCCAAATACAGTTTGTAGTGATCCGACTAATAAAATGTGCACGTAATCACAGCCTCCAATGTTCATTTTATTCCTACTAATGTAAATAAACTCGTTCACAGTGGCACAGGCATTATTGGCTTTAGCTGATACAAGACATTAGTCTGCTTGTGTAGCCTCATGGATACAATAAACGAAAAATCAGACGATTAGGTAAAAATGTATTGGTTTTGCGTTTGTTATTTCTTTTTTCATACAAAACGTACATTTTTAAACGAAACAACATTTAAATCCAGAAACAACAAAGTGAAACTGCAAACCATTATTTTAATTTTAAGGGGGATTTAGTTATGCAATACAGGATAGAGCAATAAATGGCACACACATGTAGGTTAAATGTAGGTCAACTATAACCCAACTACTTGATTGAAGACTGAGTTGGTTAAGATACCGCTGTTGAGGTGTTTAGCTGTGTCTTACACTAACTCAAGCTCATTCAACATGTTCAGTTAATTTCTGTGAACAACAGATACCAGCATCTATACTTACTGCTCAAATTCTTAGGGTAGCAACAAGTAATGCTGTAATTTATGTGACTGGAGGAACTTGAATGTTGTGCTCAGAAAACTTTTTCTAACTTTGCAATACTTCAGTCTTGTGTATGGAAATCCACTATTAGGAAAGGGGCCGCGTCAGTTAACAGAGCCCTGCGTGTCTTCACAGGGGCACTCTGTTGCCTTGCTCCACCAAACCTGGCGCAGCTCTCCTGCTATTCAATGTAATAAATAGCATAACAGCTACGTCAGCATTGGCTCTTTGGCACTCAGGGCCCTCCAGTAGAGTCAGGCAGCATTGGGAGCAGGAGGATTTACAACATGGCCAACTATTGTGCGTCTTTATTTTAAAGCACACAACCACTGTCCTTGTCTTTTGTAGGGTCGAGCGCACAAGCGTTACATCCCTGTTTTAACCTCTCATTGGGCTTTTGACTAGAACCATGTCATGCCTGTCACTTCCATTGGTTCGTGGGCTTGACTTTTAAAATCCGCTTGATTTCATTAGTGAAAGGCATGCATATGTCATGCCTTTTCTGGTGTTTAGCACTCCAAGAGCGCACCGGCCAACCTCTGAAAACATACGAGGCTCCATGTTTGCAGCCTGGTTTCTGGACTCTATCCTTTTAATTTCCATGCAGCGTGATCGTGCTGTTTTTTTTGTTTTTTTAATTTCAGCGCAATCGCACTGGGTTTTACATAGCGCAATTGCGTTAATTTTTTTCTTTTAATTTGTGTGGCAATAAAAGTCTGGTTAGGAGTTTACAACGCTAATAGCTTTAACTCGAGCAAATGCAAGACCAGTTGCATTGCAAATGCTTGTTTTTAAATTATTCTCTTTGTGAGCGCATGGATACAGATTGAAGAAGTCTGTGATAACAGCTGACGTATGTGCCATGCTTCCTAAACACTGCAGTAAGGCAAGTTGCCTGCATCCACAAGTGTTATTAGGTCGAGCGCACAAGCGCTTTAACTTGTAAGTACTGTGGGCTTTTAATCACGCCCAATTCACGCATATCACTTTAATTAGTTTGTGGTCTTGCCTTTCAAATATCACTTTATGTTATTGGTAAATGCTTTGCATTTGTACCACCTTCGGGGGGTTTTGTTACCACCTTGCAGACTGACTCTGTTACATGGATTACAGCATGATTGCACATATATTTCCGAGTGGGTGAACTTCTTTTTTATTTTTTTTCTGTGCCCTGTGGCTGCTAAATAAAACAATAGTTTACTATTGTTTTATTTTTCATCTGCTGGCTCATCCAGTAGTGCAGGGAGGGGTGGGGCTTGGCCACAGGAGTGGGGAGTGGAAGTGGAGTGCACTAAGTGCGCATGTATGTTTGGCTGGCTGTTTTAGGCTTAGCTTTCTCCAACCCAACTGTGATGGGGCACCATCAGATGCACAGGAGCGAGGTGGCCTGAGGTGTCAGCAGCTGGAAAGGTAAGTGTTTTTTTTTTATTGTTTCCCCCATCCCCTACCCCCCCCCCTTGAAATTTGAGGTGGCAAACGCTGCTTTTTGATCTCTAGATTATAGATTACGCTGTTTATCTCAATTTATAATGGGTAGACTCTGAGGATGGTCATAAACAGCAGATGGTAAGCATTTAAATGTAAAGTAATATGGTAGTTCAGTGGTTCATATGCCTTCTGCAGTGGCCCAACTATACATTTGACAGGGAAAGCATCAGTAAAACTGGTAAAAGTCTGAGCTATCACAACACCGAACAATACATAAAATATAAGGAACAGTATTACATAGAGTGCCCTGGGGGCATGTGTGCATGCTTTGTGCACCCTCAGGGTACTTTGGTATTACAGAAGGGTCTGCAGACGCTTGAGCAGCCCCTTCTTCTATAATACTAGTAGCGCTGGTGCACATGTGAGGGAGTTGTTCCCTCATTTGCATGGGGGCATGGCCCAATGCAAACGAGGGAATTTCTTTGCCTCTGCCCCTCACCGCATTATGGGTGTGAGCACAAAGGCAAAGAGGAGGCACACCCACAGTGTGCCACATAAATGATGGCACACTGTTAGTGCACCCCCAGAGGGCAGGCCTCAGTAGAGGGGAAAGGGGTCCCAAGCCTGCAAAGGGAACTCTCTCCCTATTAGAAAGTGCAGATGGCTTTCTGCCTGTAAATTGAAACTTGGAGCAACTTTTAAACAGTTGTTCTATATTTCACTTGAATGCACTGCCCCCAGGACAGCTCAAATTTTTGGCTGCCCTGAGGGTAGTTCATTCGGCATAATAGGGCACCCTTTCCCTGTTCTCGCCGGAGCACATTTTGAAAGGTGAGCTGGGGCACAAACAAGGATATTGTGCCTTGTGAGTAATATGCCCCCAGATGTGTAATATTGTGCTAGGATTTCTAAGATGCCTACGAAAGAGGAATGCAGACCCAAAATTATTTAGCCTGCTGAGTATTACTTACAGCACACCTATGTTCATGATTTAGGCCCTCATTATGAACACAGCAGTAAAAACTGCTGTGTTAATGCAGCCGGCCAAAACACTGACCACCAGCATTCCTGGATCCCCGCCAGCCGTATCAGGAACATTCCTGTGGGGAAGTGGCAAAAACATTGTTTCACAGGAATGCCTGGCCGGGACATTGACGGAGGCTCCACATGGAGCCACCGCCAATGCCTCTGTGCTGCGGGTGCAGCTGCACCCGTTGCCCAGATCACTGCCCGTAAATAAGGCAGTGACCTGCACGATGGGGCACTGCACCGGGGCCCCAGCACTGCCCATGTCAAGTGCATGGGCAGTGCTGGGGCCCCCAGGGGTGCCCCGGTGCACCCCTTCTACCAGCCTTTCGGCTGGTGGCTGAGGAAACATTATCTGATGGGCAGCACCTCTGCCTTGTCGGATAATGTTTCCAACCGCCGCCAGGCTGCCTGACGGAGGCAGCCTGGCGATGAGTGAGAGCTGCCGATGGCGGCCCTCATGGGGTTCTTTATGTGGCGGTGTGGCCCGCCATGCCGGCTGGCGGTTTTACCTGCCACCACCGGCATGGCGGGCCACACCGCCACGTTCGTAATGACCACCTTTGTCTTTAGCCTACTAAAAATCAATGTTTCCATAAGAGTCCAGATTTAAGAGGTAACCTAACCGTTTGGACCTTCTAGTTGCATTTTTTTTAAATATGCTTATATTTGAAACGTGCATAAGAAAAGATGGATATGGAGTGTACAACTGTGTGCTTTTATAAATATTTGACATGCAACTTATTTTATGCTTTTGTTCACGCAGGCAGCGTCATTAAATCAAAGTTACAAAATGCTCACTATCACACAAAGATAGATTTGCCAAATAAAAATATTTAGTTGTAACTGGTCAGGAAACTGAACCTGAGTCAGTCCAAGATGCGTCTTTGAACAGAGAGGATGAAAAAGTAATACTGCAAAATCAACATTATGACGCATGCAGCACCTGGACCTCTCGTTCCATCCCACTGGTTGCAGAACATTTGCAGCAACTGAATATGACCCATGGTTAAGTGGTGCAAATGTCATTGCAAAAAGGAGTAAGGGCCAGATGCATGACCCTTAGTGTTTGCGACTCTCAATTTGCATTTTTTTGCGAGTCTCAAATTGCGAGTCACAAACACTTATGTACAAGAGTGTCTGAGACAGTTTGAGATTCCAAAATCGCAAGGGACCTACTTCATTATTATTCCTAAAGCAAGTCGCAATTTGGGACCCATTGGGAATGGCTGACACTCACAGGGATGGTGGCCTGCTGATGTCAGCAGACCACCATGTCTGTGACTGCTTTTTAAATAAAGCAATTGGTTTTTTTTTAAATGCAGCCCGTTTTCCTTAGAGAAAAATTGACTGCATTTGAAAAATAAAAATGAAAAGTTTCTTTTCATTCTTTTAGAGTGGGCAGTGGTCCGTGGGATCACTGTCTGCTCTGAAAAAATGTGCCCCTATTCAAAAATGAGAAGGGATCCCTTGGGGTGTGAATGTGTTTTTGCCTCCTTCAAGGAGTCAGTAAAGTGTGAATGTTATGCAACCACATTCCTGGTCACAAAACATTCATACATGCCAGTGCGATTTGGTATTAGGAACGGAGGCCCTAAACACACCCCTTCCTAATACGGAATCGCTAAAGCAAAATGTGAGTTGGTAACAAGTTACAGACTCACACTATTTAATGGTCGCAAACAAAATGAGTCGTACATCTGGCCCTAAGATATCAGTGTAACATTGCCTAACCATACATGCAATACAAGCATCTGGCATCACCATCTCCATATTACACAAAGAATAGATTTGATCATTCCTCGCCCATAAAACCTCTTTCATCTCTGAAACCCAAAAATGTTGACTCTGTAATGTGTGTAGAGCACAGCTTCAAAAGTACTGTTAAGAAGGGGGGCAAGATCACAAGTATTGACACTATCTTTCATATTGTCACAACTTTTTTAGAACAAGTGCAGCAGAGTGCTCCTTACTGAGAACTGCAAGATGATGTAGGTGGTTTTCTCAGACCTATAAAGACTTGGATAAATGTTGACTTAATTACATCTGCAAGTGATAAACAGTACAATATGCTGTTTAATAGCAGTTCTTTATTCTTCAATCACATTTTTAAAGCCATTGTTAAGCAGTTTCCTGCACTAAACATGTATGTGACGTTATCCTCAGATCATTCAAACAAAAAGTTCATCAACTTTATTACTTGCAGCACCTGAACATTCTTCAGTGATCACCATTAGACACGTGGAGGTGCTTTTGAGTGACAAACACAAGAGGACTATCACAGAATAATTTGCAGTAAGGAACCTGTCAGAAAATTGTTGGGAGAATAAGTAGAATTATTAAGGTGTCAAGATGCTGTACTAGAAGAACTGAGGCCCATATTTAAACTTTTTGACGCTGAACTGCGCTAACGCAATTCAGTATCAAAAGGTTTACCGCCGGCTAGCGCCATAGCAAGTCGCCGGGCGTCATATTTATGGTATGACGCTAGCAAGTGGTAAGGCCTGGCTAGTGTCATAGAAAAGGACACTAGCTGGGTGGGGGAGACGTAGGGGGAAGACGGGGTCTAGCGTCAGAGGATGACGTTAGTACAGGCAGAAGCAAAAACATGCCTGTGCTCAGACTAGCATTATTTTCCGATTATAGAACCCCATGGACATGACTCCTGTCTCAGTTAAGACAGGGGTCATGTCCCCCAGCCCAATGGCCATGTCCAGGGGACTAATGTCCCCTTGGCATGGCCATTAGGCCAGTGCCATGTAGGGGGGCCATTGGTAGGCCCCACTATGGCACTTCGTAAAATAAAATGAAATACTTACTCATACCTACCTCTACTTACCTGGGATGGGGTCCCCCCATCCTTGGGTGTCTCCCTGGTGTGTGTGGAAGTGGGTGAGGGTGTCCCTGGGACAAGGAAAGGGCACCTGTGGGCTCTTTCCTTGGTCTCTGACCAAGGAAAAGGCCCACAGGTCCCCTAACGCCTGCCCTGACCCAGGCGCTAAATAATGGCACTAAGCAAGCTTAGTGCCATTATTTAAGGCCCCCATCTTCCTCTGCTAGATTTTAGCATGGGGGATAAATATGGATCTAGGACCATATCGTCGTTTTCTGCCCGGGAACGCCTAACTTGCATCTCATTGACGTGAGGTAGGTATCCACGTCCAAAAAATGACGTAAACTCATAATTCTGCCGCTAGACATGTCTAGCACCAAAGTATAAATATGGAGTTAGGTTTGTATAAATGTGGGCCTGAATATTTATGTCTACGTTTCAGAGGCATGGGCATTAACTCATACTGAAAATGTGTGGGCGATTCCTACTCTCTAAATTTTGTGCCCTGGTTAACTCTGTTGTGCCATATGTTTGAATACATTTATATAAAGAGATAGATAGTGACTGTCCCACATTGTGCAACAATATGCTCTGTTACAAGTGCTAAAAATAATGCACAATTAAAAAAAGTAGAATGAAAAATAACTTATATGGCTGGACTTTGAGACAGCTTCAGCTTCGTCACCTGACTATTGTTGTTCCAAAAATAATCATACATAATGTAAGAAACTGGGTTGTTGGTTGGCTGGGGTGTGAGCCCTAGTCAAGCAGCAACCAAAATCCGTGTCAGGGACAAGCAAACCCCAAATTAACCTGTGCTCAACCCCCAGGTAGCTTGGCACAGAGCTGCCAGGCTTAACTTAGAGGCAACGTATAAAGTATTCGTGCAACAGCTCAACAGTAACACAATGTAAACACACCACAGAATGTGTCTACATCAGATTTAGGAACATAGAGTGGTTTGTTCTCATTGAAACAAGACCAACATGACACAAATTCAATTGGTATAACCAGAGATATTAATTTTTAAAGACACCTTTCCAGCACAGGATCAGACTTTAAGGAGGAGGGGCTCTGCGTAAGCGCCAGTTGGGCACTATTTATTCAGCTTTGCCTGTACATAGGTGCTCCTGGACCTGGGTTGAGCAAAGGCAGTCTCATGGAAGGTGAGATAACGCTGTCCTTTGAAACTATCCAGGGCTCTTCAGAACAGATGTCACCCCGTTGCCAAAGCACAATTGCCAGGAGCAAGCGAAAATCAAAGAACATTAATGTCTGGGGGGGTGGGGTAATGCAATAACACCGGTCCTGTTCCTTCTATAGTTAGGCAAAGACACACAACAACCCCATGTTTGGCAACTTGGGACTCCCTTTTCTCACAACTTTATGAGACCCGTAAGTCTTGCCTGTTGCCCTAAGTGGAGAGGTTTGCCAAAATGGAGGCAGAAGTTGTAATGATTTCCAGCCTTTGTGCTACTCACTCAATTACTTCCCCGTTCCATATCAGGCCACACTAATGTGGTGCCAGTATTTTGAACACTCCACTGCAATGCTGTAAATTGAAGTTGGGGCCACGTATGGCTTTAATCTGTGTGACATTATCACTTCAATCCCCTGCCTCTGTGGCCTGCCCTGCCAGAAATATTGTCTTCCCCCACCGGGCCTTCATGTTTAGGCCATGATGGATGTGGGGTGGGTGGTAGTATGCATGCACATCGCTTGGGAGCCAGGTGAATTTGTGCCTTTAGGCTATTCTCACAGAAGACCCCAAGAGCAGCAGCAGCAGCAGTGTGCTTTTCGTGACACCTCGCTGGCCAGATCATTGCCCTGAGGCTATTCTGTGCTGGGGAGGGGGTAAGAGAAGTGGACTCCCTAGCGGACAGGTGGTTGTCACTTTAGCCCCAGTGTCTTTTAGGCCTTGTTGGGGGGGAGGAGAGGTTTGCATAAAATTAAATATAGCACCATGGTCAGAGCTGCAGAGGTTGGAACTGGTTTGAGTCCCAGCGTCATCTCAACATCCTTGATCCTGGGCAAATCACTTTATCTCCTCTAAAGTAAAATCACCTCAACTAAATATATATATATATACATACATATATATATATATATCTTGTGTAATGTAACTGGTGCTCATGTAAATTGCTCCAATGCCTTTAGGCTGAGTTCACACTATAATAAAACATTAAAAAATAAACATATAAATAACCAGCAAGATTCCAATGACACTAAAAAGATGGTGGTCCATGAAAGGGGCGATTAAGGAATGTGAGACTGCCCGGCCCTAATTATGATCTAAATGCAAACCACTCACAAACAACATTGTGTTAATGTCCCATACCCCTAATGGCCTGAGAGCCATAAGCAACATGGAGACTAATATAGTTAATCCCAAGTATATGGTATGTGAGAAGAGATTTGGGAAGGTAGGTTCATTTCATATTAAAGGCAGGAGTATTGAAAGGGTAACAGAATTTCCTTACTTGGGAGTTGTGTTCGATGAGAGATCCACATGGTGGCCCTGCATAGCTAATTGGTGCCTTCACTTTAGTCATTCTGTGGGTGCACTGTTTGACCTTTCCAAGAGAGTGGGTAACAAGCCTCTTCAGGCTCTTCTGTAGGTCTTTAAATGAAATGCTTACCAGTCTTAACATATGGTTTAGGGGTTTGGGGTTACTGGGATATTGCATTGATGCAGGTGGAGGAGAATACATTCTGACACCATCTCCTAGGGTTACCTCCATCAACCCCACACTGTTTCGTCCATTGGGAGTTGGGCATCCCATACATAACTGATCAGATCCTGGTGGCCCCTTTGGTTCTTTGGGTCTCTTTTTGGGCAAATGAGACCTCCTCTCTCAGTATGGAAATCATTCCTGATTGCTTAAGATGTGTGAACAGTTCTGCTATTCTCTGGTTGAGTTAAGTGAAGTCCATGGCTTAAGAAATTAGATGGATGGATATGTTTTTGTCTCTGACCTCCCTCACTAAGGCTGATATATCTAAAGTCAAATGTCTTTTTATGTCTCCTAGCTAGGCGTCTAGGGAACACGACCATTTGTGAAAATCTCTCCTCCGGGACTACACAATGATACACACCTCACCTGACCTTCAGCAATATTTGAACTGAGTTGTGAATCTATAGGAAAGTGCACTCTTACCCAAATTCTGCCTAGGGATTATTAAATCATTACTTTGTTTTCTCCTGCATCAATGTGATACTGGTGCTGTGCTAGTTTGCCCAGGTGATGAGTCTGCTGTGCAATCCCTTGAGCACTTTAATTTCTTTTGTGTACAATATGCACTTTTTACTTGAACATTTTTAAAAACAATTCTTAACAGGCATGGATTTCGACAATGGAAGCCACCCTTTGCTTTTGCCAAATGTTGCCCAATATTCAGGAATGTTTTAATGTTGGTAGGTCTTTAATACTTGCAGTTTCTAAATGAAGGTCTCTTCTTTCTTAAAATTACAGATTTTTATATGTGTAATATATTTGCATTGTTTTTTGGATGATGATGTATTTAATGTTTGTGATGCTTTTATGATTTTTTTAAAATAATTGAATAAAGCTTTCGAATGATGATGAATTTTAAAGTTTTTAAAGAAAAAAGCACCAAAAGGCATAAAGCTCCAATTGTGGATATCTGGTTATACTGGACCAGGACAAAGTCACACGTTCAGGCTGACCAAGATGGAATGTGGGCCAGCTACAGTGACTCAGTTAGGCCCACTGAACAAAATTCTTGTGTGTGGAGCCTTGCATGGATCTGCATCAAATTTGCATCACACCGTCGAGATGATGAATCAGTTCTGGGGCAGTTCCGGGTTGTAGCGAGGATTCAGTGCGAGGTCCTGACATGTTGCTGTCAAGAATCTCATCAAAAGGGCTTAACAATGTGAGTTGGGTAGGTGACGAACATTCTGGCAATGCGTTGGTTCCGAAAAGCTGTGAGGCAGCGATGCAAAGCCCATCATCATCGTTGAGGCTGCCATTGATGGGAAACACGAGGCCCTGCACCGCGGAAGCATTGCACAGCAGGGGTTTCAAAGGCGATTCAGGCTGCTGCTCCAATCTGAGTCTTTGCAACATATACAATCCATGTTGCTGCAGCAATGCAGTGGTTCTGTTTGGATTTGTGTCACTCAACAAAGGAGATGCATCAGTTCCACAGGATCCACAGACTGGCGGACCACCTTAGGCCCACTTCCAAGGGTCCAGGTACAGATGCTAGGTTGTTAAAAGCCTTGCAAATCCCTGAGGCTTCGGATCAGGAGTCCACCCAACTAGCCTTTGGAGTCACTCTGGGTTCTGGGTTCAAGAGATGCAGGTCCAGTCCTCCTTAGCCAGTCAGGAGGGCAGCTAGTAGAAGGCCAGCACAGCAATGCAGGAGTCTAGCAGGCTGACAGTCCTTCAGCAGCACAGCAGGCCTTCTTCATGGAAGAGTATCCATAGATCCAGAAGTATACTGAAGTGATGGTATCTGTGCTCCATCTGTTATACCCTGGTGCCCTGGGTCTGGAAGTGGGAAAAAGCTTCTAGACAGTGGCTTTGAAGTTCAGAAGTGCAGAAAATTCCCTTTCTCCCCTGCCCTGGCTAAAAGCTGGCTGAAGGGACAATATATATGGATTAGGTCCTTTGTGTGGAGTCAGGGCACAGAAAAAGGAAAGCTGGCTCCATCTCATTTCTCCCAACCTGCCTGTGATGTTCCATCCAGTCACACCTAAGCTCCATTGTGTGTAGCTGTCTAGGAGGAATACCCAAGTCCCAACTGCCAACTACATGCAGTCATGTGACCAGAGATGGACTGCAAGCACCAAACAGATAAGGGAAGAAAATGCCAACTTTCTAAACCTGGCATTTTCAGAATTGCAATTAAAAATCTGACTTCACCATAATGTAGGATTTTAAATTGTGATTCCTGAGACACCAAACATGAACTATTTATATCTTCCCATTCGGAAATTACACGTACAAAATGTAATAAGGCAATTCCAGTGATATCCTATAGGAGAGCTAGGCCTTGCAATAGTGAAAAATGGATGTAAGTGTTTTTCACTACCAGCACATGTAAAACTAATAAGCGCATGGCCTACTTAATGCATACATTGAACCCCGTCCTCTGGGCTGTCCATGCCCTTCTCTAGGGGTGACATATGTATTAAAAAAGAAAGTTTGCATCTGGCAAAGGGTTTTTTTCCAGGTTGAAATGGCAGTTAAAAACTGCACCTAGAGTTTCTGCAATGGGAGACCTGAGACATGTTTAAAGGGCTACTTAAGTATGTGGTACAATCAGTTCTACAGACCCACTAGTAGCAGTTAATTTAACTTACAGGCCCCAGGTACAGGTAGTGCCACACTACTGGCAACTTATGAGTAAATTAAAATTGCCAATTGGGATAGGCCAATGTTTCCATGTTCCGAAGAGAGAGTGCAAGTACTTTAGCACTGGTTAGCAGTGGTAAAGTGCACAGAATCCTAATACCAGCAAAACCGAGGTCAGAAGACATGAAGGAGGAAGACAAAATGATGGTGGGAAGACCTCCTTAAGTCTGGCATGTCAACACATAATATGTAATATGTATACACAAGGGGCTATTGGTCAGTGAGTTCATCAATTAGATTATTAAACTCATATATTGCTTCTACCTATTTGCAGACTACTGCATGTGGCAATGAGTTAATCCAGTTTACCCATGATTCCCCTTCACTTGGATTGACTAAGTGCACAAATCCTGTGCACATTGTTTGTATCCAACTGAATAAAATTATATTTTTCTCAGTGAAAAAACAATATATTTTTCTGACTATTTTATTATAAATCAAGTCTAACCAAAATTACAATTCCCATTCTAATCTCAGCAACAGTGGAACACAAATTGCATTTCGGACAGCTTAGATTTACTATTTGTGAGAAACGTGGGTGCTGATTGATTGGGGTGTGAGCCCTGGTGAATCAACAGGACACTAAATTAACCCATTTGCAACCTGGGTAGATTGGCTCAAAAAGCAGCCATGCTTAACTTAGAGGTAATGTGTAAAGAACCTATGCAGCACACAAACAGTAATAATGTGAAAACACAACCCAAAATCCCAAACCAATTTAGAATAATAGAGTAACTTTTAAATTTGACAAAAAAACATCAAAAATCCAATCAGAATAACTAGAGTTATGAATTTTTCAAAATAGCACCTAAAAGATAAATGTGTCACATCTCAACATCTGATCACCTTTAGCACCACGACCAAGGGTCCAGTAGTGGATAAAGTCCTCTTTGTCGTTCGGGCTCGCTCAGTCTGGGTCCAGATGTTCGTTTAAGAAGGTGGGGGCCTGTTATATCCCTGTGGCTCTGAACAGGAGACCAGTTAACTAGCCCTTGGAGTCACTTCTTGTAGTCATGTGTTCAGACGTAAAAGCAGGGTTCAACTGCATGGCTGGCTTCTGAGGGTTCAAGACAGGCTCCAGGCAGCAAAGCAGTTCTTCCAAGTGTATTAGCAGTCTGGTAGAGTGCACAGCAGATCACAGCAGCAGGCAGTCCTCTGAGAGTCCTACAGCAGGACCAGTAGTGAACTGAAGAGTGGGTCCAACAGTTCTATTTTTCTACCCAGGTGCCCTGCTCCTAGAAGGTGGGAGAAGTTTCTGGAATGGTTCTTTGAACTTCTTGGAATTTCATAACTTCCCTGCCCTGGCTCAAAGCTGGCTAGAGTGACAACACAAGGTTGTTATCCCTACTGTAAGGAGACAGGGCACATCCTATTCAGATTCAAGCTGAGGCTGTGCTTAGCTCCACCTCCCATCTAGCCAGTAAATGATCCATTGAGGCTCAGCTCATCCTACTGTTGTGTGACTGTCTGTAAGGAATTCTCAAAGTCTGACCGTCAGCTACACCTAGTTATGTGACCTGAGACAGGTTGCAGGCACAAAGGGCAGGAAAATGCCAACTTTCTAAAAGTGGTATTTTCAAAATTGTAATTAAATATCTGACTTTACTGTAAAAGAGGGTTTATCATTACAATTCCATAGGTACCAAACATGATGTATCTACCTCCTTTCAATTAGGAATTACAGCTTACTAAAGGTAATAAGGAATCTTCAGTGGTATCTTATAGGAAGGTTAGGCCTCAAAGTAATGAAAAACAAATTTGGTAGGTTATTACTACCAAGATATGTACATCATAAATGAGCATGCTCAACCTTTCAATAACAACACACCCCACCCTATTGGCTACCTAGGAACTATCTTAGGGGTACCATATGTAATTAAAGGTGAGTGTAACGCTTGGTAAGGGGGTTTAAATGCCAGGTCGACAATGCAGTGTGACACTGCATTAAGGCTGCAATGGCAGGTATGGGACATGTTTTGAAGTGCTATACAAACGGGTGGCAGAATTAGTGCTGCAAGCCCACTAATAGCATTTAATTCACAGGCTATGGGTATGTGGTAAACCACTATACAAGGGACGTATAAGTGCATTAAATATGCCAAACAGGTATATGCCAATCAACCCATGTTTAGGGGAGTGAGCAACCGCACTTTAGAGCTGGTCAGCACTTTGAAAGTGCACAGAGTCCTAAAGCCAACAGAAGCAATAATCCATGAAAAAATGTAGGCAAGTGGGCAAAACGTATTGGAAAAGACCACCCTAAGGCTGACAGGTTTAACACTATTCTTACTTTAATTTGAGCAACAGTATGGAAAGGGTTGGACTTCAGACGGGATAGATGTACTATTCTCACTCTAAACTAAGCAACAGTAAGGAACATGTTGGACTTCAGAGAAGTTAAATGTACTATTTCGATTAAAGCCTAAGTAACAGTAGAAAGTGCTGGATTTCAGAAGAGTTAGATTTACTATTCACTCTCTTGAACTTTGCAGAGGTTAGATGTACTATTTGTATTGCAGTCTGTGCAACAGATGTGAAAGTGGACTTTTGAAAGTTTTAGCTTTACTATTTTCACCCCAATCAATGCAGTATAGTAAGGAAAGTGTTGTACATTAGAGGGGTATTTGCACTCCAGTCTAATCAACATCCGGGAAAGTGTTTGATTTGGATGGATTATATTCACTATTCTTACTTCAGTATCAGCAACAGTAGGGTATGTGTTTCAGTTCATAATTACTTTTTTGCAAAACATTAGAATACATAAATAGGTAAATACAAATTGAAAACAAGCTTTAAATACAGTGAAATTAAGTTAACTGCTTTCCTGCCAACCAAAAGAAATCTACTCAGAAAAATTACATTAAAAATATTTAAATGAATATATCACTTAGACAAAGCAAATAAAAATAAAGAAATACACAAAAACTATGTTTTGAAATATTAATAGTAAATGTAAAAACATATTGAAATGAAACAAATATTTTACATAATAAATTAACAATATAAATGCACATAATTAATGATCAATTAATCTGTTAATTACAATTAAAAACTAATTAATAACATATTTTAATTTCAATCATTTTCCACGCAACTCCCCTATAAATCCAACACACTACTAAGATATCAATGATGAACCAATGTCTGAAAGTTGAAATGTACATTACAGGGAAACTATTTAAATACCTAATTGTAAATACCTAATAAACAATCCTGGATCCATAAGGCATGTAGAGAAGCAAATAGCTTGAGAAAGGAACTGAAGCGCACTCCCAGGGATTGGAAGCAATGATTGCTTACAGGAAGACTCATACTCAGGTGCAAATAAAGATTAAGGATGACCTGAAGGTTTAGAAATGGAAAACAAAGGTACATGCCTGCCAGGTTAAAGATTTTCATGCGTTTTGGATGGCTTTACTTGCTGGTCTTTTCCACGGCACCATATCCAGCAAAGTTAGTACTCATAAAGGTCCTGAGGAATGGCTACATAATTTTATTAGAATTTATTGTTCCAATGAATGCACCTAAGAAAGAAGGATTGGGGACCGCACATTGGCCATGAATATTCAATTCTCCTGTTCAGAGGTCTTTATGCAAAACCTAATAGGCCTTCCAAAATGGCATCTCGGCCGACGGGGTTTCCAGGGACATTTATTAGGAAAATCCATGGTTTTGGGCCCCATGCTTACTAATGTCTTAAATTCTGCAAGGTTGGGATCCCGTTTTCGTGACGCTCATCAATAATTGTGTCCATTTTTTTTAAAGGGAAATGTGCAGGATACAAAGTGCCATCACCCAATCTCCTGCCTTGATTCCACCATTAAAATAATTGGGAGAACAGTATTGGGTAGACTGCTCCTTTGGTCTAGAGAGAAGAATATTCCCTCACAGGGTCAATATGGTTTTTCAAAAGGTCTTGGAACCGTACAACAATGCCTAAATATGCACCTTCTATTGTCTAAGTATAAGTTTGCCAATTGTAGTTCACTTAACCTAGCATTTATGGATCTATCAAGTGTTTTTGATTGTGTAAATAGATCCAAGCTTTTGGATATTTTAACCTCCCTGGGCCTTAGGGAGGACTTAGTGACGTTTTTGAGGTGCCTACACCTGGATCTAGTTGCTTCTGTGAGGGATGGGGATGGATGGGAGTGTTCTGCTTCTTTATGGGGTATTTAGGGAGTTTGTCAGGGCTGCATTATGGCATGTATCCTGTTGTTATTCTATATGAATGGTTTGGAAATTGTCCTTGTAAATCTTAGGTCAGATGTAGAGTGGTTAATAAGAAACCTATTCCAGCTCTTCTATATGCAGGTGATGCTGTGTTGCTTGCCAGGATGGCTAAAGACTTAAAGTGATTGATTTACAATTTTATGTTAAAACCTGTTGTCTGAGTACTGGGCATGACCTATTAAGAATGTGATCCAGTTCCAATGTCTTGGTCTGATGCATGACAGTGTATGTATTGTGCACTGGCTGTCAGTAACAGGAAAAACATTTCTTGCACACGGTTGGCTCCATCTTCTCTCTTGCTTCTTCCATAGGTAAAAAGTCAATACACTCCTTACCAAGATGTACAAGATGAGGTGCTTACCCATCTTGACCTATAGAGTGGGTATAGAGTTATAGTGATGTGGGTAGTATTCAAAGTGAGGAAAATAGAGTGTGGCGGTTTATATTAGGGGTTCCTTTGTCAATGCTGAATTTTGTTATCCATCAGGAAGGGGGCTTGGGGTATGTTAGGAATCAAATTAACCTTGCTCCCTTGCTGCATAATCTCCTCCCTCACCCCTAATGTGATCTTTCTCACAGACACCTGACTGAACCCCACCTCCACAATAGACATCACCAGTGCCATCCCTGAAGGTTACAAGATAACACACCAGGACCGAGCCAAAATGCATGGTGGTGGAATCGTCATCATCCCCTGACGACCAAACACCAGTAATGGAACACCTCAACTTTCAACTCCACACAGACGGAAAAAGCACCATCAGAGACACCTTTGCCTACAGACCACCACAACTGTGCCCCAGCTTCTGCAATGCTGTCCCAGAACTCATCGCCCCACAAGCAATCGACTCCAAGCACTACATATTTCTAGGGTACCTCAACTTTCACCTAAATGACTCCAGCAATGCCAAATCCACTGACCTCCTGGAAAGCTTGAGCAACATCAGCCTCAAGTTACTCATCCTTCATCTCCAGCGACATAGTTGGTCATTATGACAATGGCGGTGACTGTTAAAGTGACGGTAATACTGCCAACAGGCTGGCGGTAATTACCGCCAAGTTATGACCATAGCGGTGATAATTACCATATACAGCAAATGTACCATACCAACCGCCAGGGTGTTAACACCACTGACCGCGGCAGCAGCCATCAACAGCCAGGCAGAAGACAAGGTACTGCCCACCATATTATGACATAGCAAGCCTTCACGATTTCCGGGGTAGTACAACGCCATCAAAAGCCTGGAGGAAACATAATGCAGAAAACAAAAGACTCACCATCAGAGACACAGAGAAGATCAACACCGCCATGGAATTGGAACTTCAAGTCTTCCCGATGCTCTTCTATGCCAAGCTCCACCTGGAACACCAACACCGACGAAGACGATGACGGTGAGTACAGCCACCTAGCACACAAGGGAAGGAGGGAGGGAGGAAAAGGAGAGTGACACACACATGCACAACACACACCATTCACACACACACACACCATACACACAACCAGCTGCAGAGTAAAACCAATTTCACAGGACACACGTCATAATAATGCAAGGACAACATATAGGTATAACTGATATTTTAATTTTATGCCAACAGCCACCATATTGTCCATGTGATAAAAGAAGTTGGAGTAAATGTTCAGAAAGGGCCAATGGACAGTACAAAAGGCACACATGGCCACAGGGCACAGTCCAAGCCCCGATTTATTTCCTGACAATAGCCACACTACTCTGTGCAGTGGCATCATGTTGGAAAAGGGTAGGCACCTCAGGGGGAACGGGGGTGGGGGTACCTCAGCTGAAGTGGGGAACTTGCCCACTGGTTCTGGATGGGGCTCCATGCCCACTTTCCTTTGCTGGGGAGTGCAAGGTCACTTTACCTGAGGTGGGGAACTTGCCCACTGGATGTGGAGGGGCTCCATACCCATTTTCCTTTGATGGGGTGTGCAAGGTCACAGTCTCTGAGGTGGGGAACTTGCCCACTGGATGTGGAGGGGGCTCCATGCCCATATTCCTTTGCTGGGGAGTGCAAGGTCACAGTCTCTGAGGTGGGGAACTTGCCCACTGGTTCTGGAGGGGGCTCCATGCACAACAGTCCCTGGAGGGTGGGCTACATGCCCTCTGCTGGAGGTGAGGGCTGCTGTGTCCCAGCTGGAGGTTAGGGCTGATGTGTCCCAGCTGGAGGTAAGGGCTCCTTGCCCACTGCTGTTGGAGGTGTTACCCTGCCAGCCTCTGCTGGAGGTGAGGCCTCTTGCCTCTCTTAGTTGGTGGAGTGGGACCCTTCCCTTTCCTGGATGGTGGTGTGGGATCCTTCCCTTTCCTGGGTGGTGGAGTAGGATCCTTCCCTTTCTTGGGTGGTAGAGTGGGATACTTCCCTTTCTTGCCTCCATGACTAGGAGGTGCCTCCACTGTCCCCGTGAAAACAAAAAAGAACCAGGGCACTCCGAATAGTAAGTCGACGATGAAGAAAGTTGCAAAGTTCTTTATTCCTTAGTATTAAGAAAGATCAAATAAATGTTCAGAGATAATCATGTCCTCATGTTTGAGAGAAATCAAATCAATGTTCAAAAACAGCCAACACGTGTTTCGTCCACACGGACTTTTTCAAGGCAGAAGGAGGAATGACGACAGCGAGGCTGGATGAGGGAGGAGGGATGGGAGTAGACATTAAGGGAGTGGTTGTTGGAGGTGTAAGTCTGCGGGACTTGGGTGCAGGAGCATGGGCAGTGTGTTGAGGTAGGGGCATAACTGTTGGGAGTCTGAGTATGTGCATTTGTGTCCCTTAGGGGAGGCAGATAGGGTGAGAGAGGACACAGGTGACACATAGATGGATGTTGTGGAGGTGTCTACAAGTGAGGTGTGTGTGTTGCTTGGTGTGGTGATGGTAGTGGTGGCTGTTGATGCAGTGCATGCAGGTGTGAGTGCAGATGTGAATGTGAGGGAGGAGAAAGAGGAGGATGGGGAGACAGTGGAGACAGTGGATGTTGTTGTGTGTGCAACTGTCTGTTGTTTGTGTGAGTGTTTGTGGTCTGAAGTGTGCTGCCTGTGTTTGTCTGTGCCACTCTTGTGTGATGTTTTTTGTGCATGCTTGTCTGTATGTGTGCATGGGATGGGTTGGGGTTGAGGAGACTGGACTGGGAAGTGGTACTCAGAGTGGGGCCAGTAGGAACAGGGACAATGGCTGCCATCAGAGAGGAGGCCAAATCCTGAAACTATTTCTGTTGGGCAACCAATTCACCGTGGATGCCCTCCACCAATGCATTGGATTGCTGCATCTGGGATGCCAGCCCCTGGATGGCATTCACAGTGGTGGACTGCCCTACAGAGATGGATCTTATGAGGTCGATAGCCTCCTTACTGAGGGCAGCAGGGCTGACTGGGGCAGGGCCTGAGGTATCCAGGCTGAAGAAGATGCCCACCCTCCTGGGTGAGCTGGTGCGGGCAACTCAGTGAGGGTCTACTGGGTGGGCGGTGCTTGTACGGGGGTGGCGGCTGTACCTGTAGCTGGGGTAGTCCCAGAGGTGTCCGCCAATATCAGGGAGCTTCCATCAGAGGAGGAATCAGAGTCAGTGTTGTCACCTCCTGTCTCCGCAGTGGTGTTCCCCTCACCCTCTGTCCCACTGGTTCCCTTGGCGTCCAGGACGCTGCCTCCTGGGTCCTGTGGGATGCAGCTCCCTCAGAAGCCGGTGCCCCTGCTCCTCCACGAGATGATGCTAATGCACACATGGACAGGATGACAGAATAAAAAAGGGGGGAGAAAGGGAGCACTGGGTCAATAACAGCACCAACACCACAGATGGCAGACGCATTACGGTCACACACAGGGATCAGGATTGAGTACCATGTATCACCCTGGCATTCTATTGGCTAGGTACCACAGCAAGATGAGAGCCAACCACTGCCAACTATACCCCTGCTGGAACCCCCTAAGGCCTGTCTGACCTTGGAATGCAACCTAGCTAGGTTACCAGATTTTGCAATGTCTGACCTGGCATTAAGATGCAACCACTAACTGACACCAACCACCAGGATCACATGCTCCCTACAAATTATAATTATAATAACCAGAATACTCACCCCCTTGTGGCTGCTGTGATGCCCTCAAGTGTCCAACCAGCTCTGCGTAGGCCACCACCAGTATGCGGGCCGGTCAGGTTCTGACCGGCACCCTGCCCTCTTTGAGAGGCCATCCCCAGCTGGGCCTCCGTGGTCTTCCAGGCCCAGCATCTCAGGTCCTCCCACCTTTTCCTACAGTGCACGTCCTTGGCGATGGCATGCCATAATCCCTTCTTCTGATGGATGTTGCCCTGCAGTGTTAATACAGACAGGAGGACACCATTACACATACAATCCAGGCTGTCACACATATGGCCAAAAAATCCCATTTCCATCTCCATTGGCAAACACATCACCTGTCGCCCACCAGGTACACTACCACCAGACATATCACCCCCCAAATGACACGATGCTTGCACACACATCTCCATGCAACCTTGTTACATGCATTGTGCCCATGGTATACTCACCTTTTGGTCTGGAGGCCCATGCAGCTGTCCATACTGGGGTAGGACCCCATCCACCAAGCGCTCCAACTCCTCTGAAATGAAGGCAGGGGCCCTTTCCTCGGTAACACAGGCCATGGCAGGATCCAGACACAGGTCACAGCAGCACAAGCAGTGTAGGTGTTGTCCTGTGGAAATTCAGGAATCAAGTGAGGTCAGAGGTAGAAAATGGCGGTCACGTCCACGGTTGTGTACACCGTCACCGCCTCATGTGATCCCCATTGGCCACTGTATTCCATGTAGCCACATAATAGCCAATGAGGAATAGCATGGCAGTGTAAGACTGCCTTCCGCCATGACGCCCAACATGGGCGTAGTTACCTCACTTCCACCTCTCCCTACATACAGGACAGGTTTTTGCCATTTTATGGTGGAAGATAACATTCAGATAATCAAGAACTGTGTCATTGCTATGATTTGCACATACATTACCATTCCCATAGTGCCAACACATTAATGCTCAATGTACACTGAGGTGGCGGTTCCATTGTTCAAATTGTGACACCCTACTCACTCTTGTGTCCCTTAGATACCTACCACTGCAGATGAATAGGAGGAGGAGACAAGACTCTGTGTACAGGCCCCTTGTAAACTTGGCTACAATGGAGGGCAGGCACATAATACTCACCTATAGACTGGACAGGGCCACTATCACAGAGCTGTGTGCTCAATTGGACCCTGATCTGATATCAGCTATCCATCATCCCACTGGGATCCCCCTCTTGTGCAAGTTCTCTCTGTGCTCCATTTCCTGCCAACTGGTTCTTTCCAAGTGACAGTGGGCTTGGCAGCAGGAATTTCACAGCCAATGTTCTCAATCGTGCTGGCAAGGGTTTTGTCTTTCTTGGTCAGACACATGTGCAGCTACATTGCTTTCCCCAAGGTGGAAGATTTGGCCACTGTGAAGGCAGGATTCTATTCAATGGGAAATATACATGATATTAGTGGGGCGATTGACGGAACACATATACTGTTTGTCCCCCCACCACAATTAACAAGTGGTCAGGAATCGGAAGAGTTTTCACCCACTCAATGTGTAAATGGTGTGTCTGGCTGACCAGTATATCTCCCACGTCACTTCTAAATATCCCGGTTTGGGGCATGACACCTTTGTCCTGAGGAATAGCAGCATCCCAAATGCGATGGCTCAACTACAGAGACACAGGGTGTGGCAAATTGGTGAGTCTGAGTCCACACCCAATGTATGTCAGTGTATGCCTTCTGGAATTAACCCCATATCATGTTGTACAGCTAATGTTTGTCCCTCAATACTTGTAGGTGACTCTGGCTACCCAAACCTGTTGCGGCTCCTGACCCCTGTGAGGAATGCCAGAACAGGGGCTGAGAATCAGTATAATGATGCACATAGGCAAACCAGAAAAATTATTGAAAGGACCTTCGGTCTCCTGAAGGACCGGTTCAGATGCCTCACTTCTGACAGGTAGTCCCTGCGCTACTCACCCAAGAAGGTCTGCCAGATAGTAGTAGCATGCTGCATGTTGGACAACCTGGCCCTCAGATGACATGTGCCTTATCTGCAGGAGGAAGAGATTGGAAATGCCCCTGTGGCAGCAGAGGATCCTGAGGACAGTGAGGATGAGGAGGCAGAGGATGAGGATGTGGACAACAGAACATCATTCATAGGTCAATACTTCCAGTGACACACAGGTGTGATGGTGTAACTGGCCATTCCTCTGACTATTGATGTTTTCTGTGTGGCTGTAGCAGGATGACATTCACTTCCTTTGCATCTCTACTGACTGTCACCTATGCCTTCTAATTTTGCAGATGTTGGTGTTATAAAAACTGTGTACTGATGTGATGACTACAGACATCTACAGGTCTTCATTTGTATGCTATCGCCACGTTCAGATCATTTAAACTAGATGTGATAATTGCACATTTTTATAACATAAAACACTACAACTCAGGTTGTGTTCAAGGGTGTTTTGTTGTAGTGCTAATTATAGACGGTAAGGTGCAATGGATTGGGGAGATATTATAAGTCCAGGGTATTGGTCAAGTCTGTTTGTAGCACAAGTCCAGTGTCCAATGGGCCATGGTAAGGGGAGCAAAAGCAGTTCAGAGTGGATAAGGTGACAGAGTGGGACACAAGGGGAACAATCAGGAGAGTCTCATTTCCTGGTGGTGGTCTTGCTCTTGACAAGTGTCTCTAGCTTCTGTCTGGGTCGCAGGAAATGTTTGCTGGGCGCATCACCCTCTGCAGGGGGTGGGGTGCTAGTGGCCTGTGGGTCCTGTGGCAGGGCCTCCTGTCCACTACCTGCAGCAGAAGTGGAGGGATGGCCAGTAGACTGGCTAGTGGTAGGGGCCCGCTGGTGTGCTGTCCATTCCCTATTGATGTTGGCAACATCAGCCAGCACCCATGCTATGGAGACCATGATAGTGTTGAGGGCCTGCAAATCTTCCCTGATCTCCTGATGGTGTACCTCCTGCAGCCACTTGTTCTCCTGCATGTTGGTAATGATCTGACCCATCTTGTTCTGGAATTGTTGGTAACCCCCCAGGGCATTAGTGAGTGCCTCCTGGAGAGTCGGTTTTCTGGGCCTGGCCTCCCCTTGGCACACTGCTGTCCTCCCAGTTTCCCTGTTCTTCTGGTGTGCACTGGGGTCCCTGTACAGGTGGGCACAATGCTGATTGACATGTCCTGAGGACATAGGCGTGGGGACGTTGGGTAGGTGCTGTGGTGTTGGATACTGATGGGGGAGGCTCTGTGGTGGACTGTAAGTGGGCTGGGGTGGCCGACTGACCAGTGGGCCCTTATGGGCCAGGTAGCTCATCCAGATCCTGAAGTCCAGAGTTAACGTCATCACTGGGGGTGTCTTCTGTTGGGGGACTGGATAGTTGTGCCACTTCCTCATCACTGGGATTGGCTGGGGCACTTTTGGGGATGTAAGTGATGTATTATGATATATTGTACATCCCTAGCTTCCCCTCTATAGTTGTTGCCCTGCCACCTTTGTTTCTGTATGGTGTTGTTTTGAGTGATTGTTGGTTCTCCATGCTGTGCATGCTTTTGTGATGGGTGTACATGCAGGGGTGGGAGGGCTGTACATGCATTGGTATGGCAAGCAGGGCTTGGCATTGGGGTTACTCACATGTGTCGGTGCATTGTGTGGGGTGTAGTGGAGTGATGGTAGTTATGGTGAGGGGGTGAGATGGCATGCAGGTATGGCATGGCGATAAGTAGTAAATATTGACTCACCAGTGTCCAGTCCTCCTGATACTCCAGTGAGTCCCTCAGGATGCAGGATTGCCAAGACTTGTTCCTCCCATTGTGTGAGCTGTGAGGGAGGAGTTGGGGGTCCACCGCCAGTCCTCTGGATGGTGATCTGGTGCTTTGCTGCAACAGAATGTACCTTCCCGTGTAGGTCATTCCACCTCTTACTGATGTTCTCCCTTGTTCTTGGATGTTGTCCCACAGCGTTCACCCTGTCCACGATCATCCACCATAGCTCCATCTTCCTGCCAATGGAAATTTGCTGTACCTGTGCTCCAAACAGCTTTGGCTCTACCCTGACTATTTCCTCCACCATGACCTGCAATTCCTCATCTGTGAAACTGGGGTGTCTTAGTGGGGACATGGGTGTTGAGTGGTGTGTGCTGTGCAGAGGGTGTTGAGTAATGGGGTGGGTTGCGGGATGTGGGGTGCATGATGGATGAAAGGATGTTTGTGGTGTATGTGTGTGTAGATTTCTGTCTTGTGTCAATTTTTGGTGTTCGTAAAGGTGTGTTTTATATTGCTGAGGGTGGTTGTGTGTGGTGTGTGCATGAACGTCAGGTGTGTGATTTTCATTTTGGCCAATGTTCTGTTGTTTTGTAATTGGGTGGCCATTCTTAGCACGCCAGTGTTTACCGCCAGTGGTTTACCGCCATAGAATGTCCGCCTTGGTGATTCGTAGGTCATAATGTGGTGGGCTTTGTTTTGTTGGCGTAACGGTATGGGTGTTCGTATCGACACTTTAACACTGACCTTTGGGCTGGTGGATATGTGTTTGTGGCAGCATTCTGTGGGTTTGGTTTGTGTGTCTGATAATATGGTTAACGGATGTTCGCCACCACGATTGTATGTTGGCGGCGGTCACCGCTGCAGTAAGTGTCATTTACTGCCAATATCATAATGAGGGCCATAGTCTGGTACATTCATACCACACCACTCACCTGGTCCAGTCACCAGAGCATACACTTCACCATCTTTGGACCCATATACCCAAGCACCAGCCCCCCTCGGTCCATGTGAAGTAACTGGAAAAAGGTATCAGAAGATTAGTGGAATGACACTGTCCATTCCCACCCCCCAGACTCTACACACAACCCTGAACAAGCAGCAAAGAGGTCGTTCCCATGTACCACAGAATGCGCCCACGTCATCGTCCCTCTAAGACATCTAAAGTCAAAGAACAAAGCAAAAGAGCAGGTTGGTTCACAGAGGAACCACTCCTCCAAATGCAACTGCCAATAACTTCAATAGAAGTGGTGCATCAGCAAGAAAAAAGAAGATTGTGCTGCCTTCAGGACCGTTCTCAACCAGTACCACTTTCTCCTGAAAGAAACCAAGAAGAACACACTAGCAGACTGCATCAAAGCTAGCAGAAACCACAGCAAAGAAGTCTTCAACATTATGAAGGAGATCACCAATTGCACAGCCACCGAGAAGGACATCACTCCCTTCCGGGGACAGTGTGACAACCTAGCAGACTTCTTCCATGACAAGATCTTGTCTATCTATGAAAACTTAAAACGCCAACCCTCTACAGCAGACAGTATCAACTACAAACCCCAAACACCTTCTCACCCAGGGGGAGCTCCTCACAACGCATGACACTTTCTCCATCATGAGCTCCGTACACTTGGGAGCACACATGGACCCTTGCCCCCACCATGTATTCAACCTCGGAAGCAAGACAATCAGCAACGAGCTGAGAAAGGTCACCTCCATCACCGCTGCCTTCTTCCCATATGTCTGGAAGCACACTGAAGTGAGGCCCCTCCTGAATAAACCATCCACTGACCCAGCCGAAATGAAGAACCACCAGCCCATCTCTTTGTTACCCTATCCAGCAAAAGTCCTCGAGTAAAGCAATCAACCAGCAACTCACCCAGCACCTAGTGGACCACAACCTCCTGGACCCCTTCCAATCTGGGTTTCCAGCAAACCACAGCATTGAGACAGCAATAACTGCAGTCACAGATTACATCAGAGCCCTCCTGGACCATGGAGAAATAGCAGCCCTCCTCCTCCTGGACCTGTCTTCTGCATTTGATACCATCTTCTACACATTCTGATCAACAGACCCCACAACTGCATGAATCATGGAAATGTCCTCAAATATATCACCTCATACCTCACCAGCAGCACCCAAAGGATCAGTCTCCCACCGTTCACCTCAGAGCCCAAGAAGATCATTTGTGGAGTCCCCCAAAGATCGTCACTCAGCCCAACCCTCTTCAAGGCCTATGTGACCCCCCGGCCATCACCATTAGATCACAAGGGCTCAACTTCATCCCCTATGGCAACGACACACAGCTGATCCTCTCACTGTCTGAAGATCCCTCAACCACAATAGCTAGCTGATATGATGCATAATAAATGTAGTGGACTGGAGGAAAGACAACTGTCTCAAACTCAACAACAAAAAACAGAAGTCCTCATCTTTTGGAACAACACGTCACCATGGACTAACACATGGTGGTCCACAGAGTTAAGCATACCCCCTGTCCCAACAGACCACACCAGCAACCTCAGCATCATTCTGGATAACAAGCTATCCATGAAGAAACAAGATGATGCAGTCTCATCCACCAGCTTTGAAACCCTTTGTGTGCTCCGCAAGATCATCGTGTGACTCCCAGCAGACACCAGAAGGACCATCATGCAGACCCTCATCAACAGCACACTGGACTAGGGAAACACACTCCACATAGGAATCACAGAATGTCTCTTGAAAAGGCTCCAGGCAATGCAGAACTCAGCAGCAAGACTCGTACTGACCTCCCCAGAAGGACCCACATCACACCCCATCTCAAAAAACCACTCTGGCTTCCTATTCAGAAGAGATGTCAGTTAAAGATGCTGACTCACACCTACAAGGCCCTGCACAACAAAGGATCATCATACATCAACAAACACATGACCTTCCACCAACCGACTAGACATTTCCGATCAGCTTCTCCCTCCCTTGTAGATACCCCACAGACCATCGAGCCAATGGCAAAGGACGCTCCTTCTTGCACCTGGCAGCCAAGACTTGGAACAACTTCAGGACTGCCCTGTCACTCTAGTAATTCAGAAGAGAATGATCTTCAAATGATCATTCCTCCACACAGCAGTACACAGCTCCAGCACCTCAAGAACCTCACTGATGACCTACTGGTGTTGCTATATTAGCTGAATCAAGAAGTAAGAAATGCTACTTTCTCATTTGATGTTTTAAAATATGTTGTATAAGAAAGTGGGGATACAACATAATTTGGGCTTTGATCAAAGAGACAAGGTGGCCCTCCTGGGAGCTACAGACACTGATGTACATGAGAGTCAAGTTGTAAGCAAGTTATAATAAGTCTACCTATCAGCACAAGTCTTGATAACACGAGTCACCATCACACAATTTATGCACTCTAATTAAATATTCTATTCCCTCTACATAATTGAATCAATGGTTTTAGCTCAAAAAGGTCAAAAGCGGGATGCAAAACAGTGCCATACAGTGGCAGACTATTTGCACATGTTAAATAAGAGTTTACCCCTCAGCAGCTGCTGTATTTAGGTATCCTTCAACTAATACTAAATGCTAAAATACTTTCTTTTTCTTTCTTTCTCTCGTTCTTTCTTTCTTTCTTTATTTATTTTCTACTATCTATATAGTCTGCTGGCACTCTAGATTTAGAAAAAATATATTTACTTAGATATAGATTTTATACGCAGATTTGCAGAATGTAGTATGCCATTACTTACTATTGTTGAGTGTGGGTACCGACCATTGTTTTCAAGAGTTGTTCATGAGACACATACATTTAATAAATAAAACACACATTTAAAATTACAAACTATGGGCCTTATTACAATCTTGACGGAGCGGTTTCCTTCATCACAAATGTGACAGATATCCCATCCGGGTATTACAATCCCATTATATTAAATGGAGATCGTAATATGGCAGATGGGCTATCCGTCACAACTGTGATGGAGGAAACCCCTCTGTCAAGGTCGTATTAAAGCCCTATATTTTAAGAACTTAGGTTAAGAACCATTGGTTTGGAAAAAGGATGGTAAGCCTAACAGTTTTGGCTTTCTTTTCAGTGAAAAGGTTAACTTACCTTTCTGAAGACCTAACAAACCTCTACTACATGGGGATCTGCACTGCAACCTTACCTTGGACACTGAACTAATGCTGCATGGACATTAGCAGGAAAAGCTTCCCTCCCATAACATGCAAGTATAGAAAAGGCAGCATCAGTGAAAAGATCCCATAAGCAAAATAGATATAAGGGACCTGGTAGCTTTCCTCATAACAGTTGCAAGCTCCCATTACTGACACAACTGGTACAGGATATGCAACAGTATCATCTGAGTCAGGCAGTAGGCCTGGGTGAAATATAAATAATGCCAGCATAATTTGCCCAGCTATGGGAACTTCTTGTTATGCTTGGTAGGTGAAATCCCAAAATTATGTCACCACACCACTTAGTGTAATTATATGCTATTCACAGTAAAGTTTTACTGTGAATGTGCGTTGATGGTGGAAATGTAAAGCAAATTTACAGAGTACAAGTGCCTGCAGAATTATATCCAAGCAAATTGCACAAATTTTGCACAACCCAACTAGGCAGCCCTTCTCTCATCAGGCATGGAGTGGCAGCATGAAAAACAGCAATGAAGCTGTAATTTGTAGCCTGGAGCCGCAGGTTGTTTTTTGTTTTTTGCGCACAAACAGCACGCTCTTGTGGCATGGGAAAACATGGTATTATTTGGTGCTTTTCAAAGAGCGGGAGCAGCAGGTACTGCAGCTCTTCTGAAAATAAAACAATGTTAGGAAGTTTCAACACACTTGGGCGCTGTTTAAATTCCTTTATTACTGGGTTAAAGACCTAGGGCCTGATTTCCAGTTGGTGGTTAGACGCGTCGACCGTCAAACTCGTTGGGATGAGATTGCTGTCATCCCAGCGGCCTCACCCCCAGTCATATTACAATGTTCCCACCAGGCTGACTGGCATTGTTTTACAGCGTTCCTACCCGTCAACCAACGCCACAGCACTGTCATTGCAGACAGTGCGCATTCCGACTGTGCTGATGGGGGGCACTGAACGGCCCATGACATGGGCATGGGTGGTGCAAGGGCAGCCCTGTGAGTCCTTCTCTGCCTTTCTGCTGACTATTTCATGGCAGTGTCCCTGCCATGAAAAGGTCGGCCAAAAGGCAAGCCATGATCATCGCAGTGGTGCTGTCATCGGCATCGCCGTAATTGAGCACGGCTTTCTGCAACACTGCAGCCACAGAATCTGTTATCCTGCCAGTTGTGGTGGTCTTGTGGCAGTTTGACTGCCAGCTTCATAATGTAGTCGTCAAACCACCAAGGAAGAAACGGTTGGACTGCCACCGCTGGTACAGCGGTTCCAGAACTGCTGTACTCATTAACAGGTCCTAATTCTGGACACTTTTCCATTCCTGATGGAAGGAGTAATCTGAACTTTGGAATTCAGATGGTTTGGCATCTACATCTATTGCATTCACCATGACTAACTCCTTCACTTTTTATTTATGTTTGTTTTTGCACCAAGTATGACTTCACCTTTAACACTTTAAATAAATTTACAAGTCACAAGCTCATTTTCTGCTGTAGTAAATTTCACATTTAGCATTGTACATATGTAAGACCATATGAACCATACAATGACAAAACAAGCTGCTTGTGCAAACATGGATAGGTTGCATGCACACTAAGTTTAGCTCAGGATCAGACCCATGATACACCAACACATACATACATTGTCTTGTCTGAGAAGATTTTTATTACATTATTCAAATCATAGGCTGTCAAGATGTCAGATACATTGACAATCAAACATGATTGAATTGTACTGTGTAACTGATTCAATTACAGGTTCAAATCTCCAGAAAGTGGAAGGAAGGGATATATCAGACATTGTCATGTAGAATAGGCTAACATGAATTTTGTTGATGTCATCAGCTGGAGCATATTATCTACTGCACAAAAGGAATCCAACATCACATAATGCAACATTCAGGCAGATAGCAGTACAGCAGTACCTGATCACAAGGTCATTACAATCCTGTGCTTCTGCCTCTAGTAGTATGACACAAACCAATGTCAATGATGTGCCACAGACACTTTGGCCTGCAATTAAGAAACACATCAACAGCTACATACAGTTCAACAAAAGAGTGTTAAGCCAATGTGAAGTAAAACTAACATGGATTTGGCCTACAACTACATATGTACTGACCACATGATGACACATAATACATCATGGCCACCACATGACAAGAAACAAGTCCAATAGAGTCTCCTTAACTTCTATCCTATTACTGTGCAAGCTGTCTTGGCACAGGTCTTGTACGTTTAAAGTCTATGACATAGAATCCTAGGAACAATCCATGTCTAGTTCGTATGTCCCAACAGTATCAAATACCTACCAATGTCACAACTCTGAAATGTCAAAATGAAGATGCCAATGCACAGGTATCTAAACAAACACAAAAAAAGAGTATAGTTATCAAAACTTACATATGACACACTTCACGTAGCAAATGTCTGGAGAATGCAATCCATGATGAAAATCTGGCATAAAGAAACTACCACTTACTAAAGGTGAAAGTGCCAAACGCTTCATCACCAAATACCCTTTGCCAGATTTTTCCAGAGCTTCTGCCTCCTAACACATATCAAAAAATATACTCCTCATATCATCACAACAAGAGTTCATTGTACAATCAAAGTCATGAATCTGATGAAATACTTACACTCATGAGAAGAAGCTATTGCAAGCGCCCCTGGTCCTTAGTAAGTAAACTTACCAGGGGACGCGTATTGGTTGATGAACCTTTTGGATCACATGAAGTATCCTAGCTATGTAGTAATCGATGAACATCTATTATTAATGTAATCAATCAACAACCACTAAGAGAATCCTTAAGCATTAGACAATAAATTAACATTTCATGAATAACTACAACTCAATTATACATTTAATCAATTCTATTCCCTATTAGTTACTGTACTAGTGTCAAGTTAGATCAAACTTTATTCAATCAGCTCAGAATTAGTTAATTAATGAACACCAATAACATAATCTAATCAGAACTTGAGAAAACATATGCTTGAATGCGTCAGCATAAGCCACTAAAGATGACTATAACAGCATTAATAGCAGAGTTCAGCAATCAGTCCCTCAATCATTTGTCACTGTCAATGATACCCAAAGGACCATTACCTAACCCAGATTAGCATTAGCATGAGGGACTTCATGCAAAAGCAATTTAGAAAACGTGAGTTTGGAAAACATCAAGCTAAGAGAAAACCTACAAAACAGCACAGTTGGTACCTAGAAAGAAAGGCATAAAAGTTAATCAGTCACATTGTCATAGCTACCTATCCACGAAATGGATTAGCAACAAGGTCAGTCTTCGTCTTCAGGTCATCAATCGATCAGTAATGCATCAGGCTCTCAAGAGCATGAGCCCAATGGCAGAATCTCTCACAGTGTCTCTTGATGTCATCAGCATTCACCCCTCGCATCTTAATTTTCCCTTGCATCTGAAGTTTTAGCCCCTAGTCCTGACTTTTTATTAGAGGTTTTCAGTCCATCCCCCTAATTCCTAATTGGTCAATCAGTTCTCCATATGTGACATTACCCAATGCTTTTTATTCTACATATCTATAAGTTCTAGTATTTCGGCTTTCTCAGTCCATGGATTTGGTCCACTGTACGATGCCTTCATCATCCGGCACCCCAGGTATTGAAAATGTTGCATGTTCCTCTTCAGTCAGTGTCTCTGTTGTTCAAGTCCTGGGAAAGTACATTCAGCCTACTCTACACATAAATGTATCATATTGACTTCATCATCTCTTGTCCATCAGTACATTGCAGAAACTTCTAGCTAAGCACACAGTTCATGGTCAGTTCATAGGAACTAGCAACTTCTACATTGTGCATTTATTAATTCTGCTTCTGCATGAGGCCTGGCAAGAAGGCCACGACTTTGGCTAAGTTAGCTTCTACGATATAATGCAAAACATACATCTCATTATGACACATTACTACATCATTATTTCACATTTTCATTATTTCATGCATTTTTAGTACTCCATGGGAACATTTTAAAACATGCACATTAATTTTCTCTACAATTAATTTCTCCATGAACTTTTATAAACCATAACATATACGCACTATCAATAATTTTTATTTATCATATCTGCGTCAACACCATCAATGAGGTCTTGTCGCAAGTCAGCTCCTTCCTCTTCACCACTATCATCACCATTTGGCATTTCAGGATCCTCACCCGATTGCACCTCAGCATCTCACTCCTCTGTGATATAAAGTATGATCCTTTGCAGAGTGATGTAATGGAGTATGCAGCAGGCCACGGTGATTTAACACAGCTTCATGGGTGACTAGATGAGGGCTCCCCCAAGCTTGTCCAGATAGCAAAATTTGGCCACTGTTTTCTTCCATGGGCCTCATTGAAGCGGACTTCCCCTGGACTAGTCTGATTCCTCAGCGGTGTTAACAACAAGGATGGCTGAGATGTGCTGAGTCTCATGTTTTGTAAAGAGACATAAGAGCCACAATGAGTCACACACTTCCTGGTTATAGCACCGGACATTGCACACACAATGTTGGGACACTTGTCACATACCAACAAGCCAGGACCTCTCCGGTTGCAGTTGTAACATCAGCTGGGATATGGTGCTGTTCTGCTAACAAAGGAATCATGGACTTAAACTGGGAACCAGGCACAGACATTTTAAATGTACAGAACTGGCAAGCAGACAACTTGCACACTGATAGAATGGAAGTGCTTTCTGTTTCCATAGACTTGTTCACTAGCACGAGGTGCAACTAATGCAATATGGATGCCATTAATGGCTTCCACGACATGTGGGAGGTGAGCAAATCCTTAGAAGCTAATCTTCACGTTAGCTATATCCTCACATCCCGGAAACCGGATGAAGCTGTCAGTGTGTTTCCTCATTGCTGATAGCACGTAATTTAAAACACCACTGAACACAGGTTGTGACATACCACCAAATATAACCACTGTATACTGATAGGACCATGTGGCCAGAATGTATAATACTGCCATGAGTCTCACAATGGGTGAAATACATGTTGGATTATTGTTTTGAGACATGACATCTGGCTCCAAATGACAACGTACATTTTGTACAGTTGTCCTATTCAGACAAAACTGTTTTATGACATCACTTTCTTCCATGGTCTGAAGAATAGGGAATTGACAGTACACTGGAGGTTGTCATCTCCTCCCTCTCCCAGCATACCTATTTGTGGAATCAAATACATAGGTGCATCAGTCACAGTGTCTAGAGCAATATATATGATGAGTAAGACAAAAGTAATGTAACAAAACATTACTGACTAAAAAACCATTATACACATTTCACATTTCAATTGTCTACTCCCGAAGATCCAGCTATAATTACCATTGCTGTCTACACATGTGTCTACAACAGATATGTGCACATCTTCCACATATATGGTCCTTATGTGCACCTTGTTGTAGAAAAGCTCTATGGTTGAAAGAGGAACAGGTAACTACCTCACAGACACATTTGACTATGTTCAGCACAATCCTTTCCTTTTCCACAGGCTACAATGTGCCTCTGATTCCCTGATAGTTTTTTTGGATGACTGCAATTACATTTTGTGGTCCATACATAGGATGTACATGTCAAGGATTGTGGAGCTCCGTGCTTTTTGTATTTTAAATGACCATTGTGTTGTATGATGTGTGATAAGTCCTAGATCCTGATTCTGTTGCACTAACACATCTACACAAGTAAACTTTTGAGGGTAACAAAGATATAAATGATGATCAGATGATGGTAAATGAGAAATACATTCTATTTGCATTGCAGCATGAGCTGTGTATGTATAATGTTAGAAGCAGTTGAGGAGGATTTTAGCAATGTGTATAGTCCCACATATCACTAAGCCCAGATCAGGCCATGCCACACAACCTTGAGTTCACATATTGGATGGCCACAAGATGTACTGTAATGCATTAAAGTGATGTTCATGTTGGTTCAGCCTGCTCAGTTTGCAGAGACCAGGGCCTGTCAAAGGTTTTCCCATAAGGAGCCATAGCCAAAACTGGGGCAGGGTTATTGTTGCAATGCAATTGATGCAGAGGGTAAACTTCTTGTAGACCAGCAGATCCTTGGATTTCCTCAAAATGTGTCTTTAGAACCAATAGTAGACCTAAATGTGTTTACATTGACTACATTTGAAATGGTGAAAGAGGTAATCCCCTGACCTGCTACATCTTCCCATTGACACACATTGTCAATATGTGACACTTACTTCTGACAGGCCCCTTACTATCACAGGTCTGGTGTCACTTTTCGCTAAGTCATGTTTGCACTGTACTGGTCAATGGCACAAGTGACAAACATACAGTGCAGATAGTTGGTTCGTTCTGAAGAGATCATTACAGGTGAATAACTAGCTTTGTTACATTGAACCAATTAGACCAAACCTACTTTGGTATGTTGAATGTCATCTCTGTAAGAGTGCCATGTATGATAAAATATATGTCCTGTGATACCAGTACATACCAGACAAACTCAATCAGATTTAGCATGAGATACCATTAGCAATCCACATGTCCACACATCCACAAAGAGGAAGCTCTCAGTGACATCCATGCCAGCCCTTTCATTGTGAACTACGTCTTAGGGTGTAGTCTTGATTATGTTACTAACCTATATAGGCCATAGTCAATGTGCCTGGATGTAAAGGTGTCTGTACAGTCATGCACAAGTAGGCTCACATTACTGGACATGTTGGTTGGCCCTGGGATACATGATGCTAGTGTGCTTGGTTAGTTAGTGTAGGTCATGACTAGGGTTGTAGATAATCAGCAGATGACTACAAACATTTGTATGTATTTCCTTGTACCTATCAGTATGTGGAATTTCCACATGTAGTGTGTTAATAATTCAAAAATGTTTGAACTAGGTGTCTGAGCAATGAGTGTGGGCCACACAGATATCCTAAACTATGCAGTTATGATCTCTTATTTTGTCCATTGTATCCATACAGATCAACACTCATCAGAAGCAAGCCATTTAGAGAGCCATTGCCTGGAAGGTACGGACCCTGGGGCATTAATCCTCTACGCAGCTCCATTGTCAGAAAGGTGGGAGGACCTGAGACGCTGGGCCCAGAAGATCACAATGGTCCAGCTAGGGATGTCCTCTCAATGGGGACGTTGCGTGAGCGGGACCCTGACCCCCTCCCCAATGGCCTGCCTACTAGCAGTGGCCTACCTGGACCTTGATGAGTGGTTGAGGGAATCACAGCAGCACTAGAGGGTGAGTCCTGGGCAGATTAATACATGTTACATTGTCACCTTTATGTGTTAGAAGCAGACATTTCTCCCTAAATATTGGAGGTGGTCCATGTGTGATGCACAAAAGAGTTATTATTTGTGTAAGTCTGGTAGTAGGTGCATGCTAATGTGCCTTGCCTATTTTCCAAATGACCAGGTACAAAAGAGAATCCAGTCCACTACCAATATTCTCTCTTGAGCAGACACATGCCTGAGGACAGTGATCAATCAACTCACGTTGTTTGATGTTGTAGCTAACATTTATACCCAAAATGCCACTTGTCTATAGTGTGTCAGGAGTGCTGGTACCCCACTACCATGTCTCATGTGATTGTAACCCTCATTCATGTGACATGGCATATAGTGCACTTTGGGTACAGTCACTGAGCAATAATTTCCCTTGTTAAGTGGGGAATGAACATGCTAACATCACTGTTGCCAACAGTATTTGTGCCTACATATTGGCATGTGTACTTTTCACTTTAGTAGTATCATTTACACTACATTTTACCACATGATCACCCTATCTTCGTGGGATGATGTTTGATTCCATCACATATGTGTGCATACAAGAACTTATTGGAAAATAGTTCTATGTGCAGGGTATACAGGTCATGCGTTACCACAGAAAGGAGTGTGTCAACATTGGTTTGTGGGTCACACATACCCTGATCCATTACTTAATGTCATTTTTCATGTCCAATTGCTGGAGCAATGAAGGACATGACAGGTAGACCCACAGTACTTATTCACAATGTGCATTTCCATGCCATTGATGTGGAATTATTAAGCTTAGTGAATTGCACATGTTTAATGGTGAATGATCATTAACTGAATGCTGACACGCATCAGGGAGTGCCATGCAGAAATGTGTGAATCATATGGGTGTATACTCAGTAATGCATTGGAATTTCTGTTTGCATGAAAAAAGGTACAGTGATGTGCCTTCCTATTGAGAAACAGATTAAACCACCTCTTCAGGCAAAGGAGTATTCTTGAGCCTCAACAACATTCAATGGACTATTGGCTTTTATTTATGCAATGTTAGAATGGAGTTCTCACCAGTACCAATAGCAACTGGTGATTTGCCTATGCCTAGCTGATTCATTGTGCTGTGGATATTTGTTGGCAAATATCTCAGACATTTTGAGCAGATTATCTCCAGTGTACGTTTCTGTGTGACATGTTATGTTGTGAAGCTACATTAGCACATTCATGACACTATTTTGACAAGGGGCATATTAGGAATGTACAATTGGGAAGTTTCTTCAGTATGACACAGGTATTTCCATGTCACCTTCTTCCAGCCACTGTACAGCCTGCTGCAACATAGCTGTATCAGTTAACCATTGTTCCATCATGATTTGGTAAGAGGTATATATGAACATTTGATGACTGCAGGGCCTTACGTTGAATCAGTAGGAATACATTTTGTATTGCCACAGTATTTTATGACAACAGGTTACTGAGGTATGCTACAAGAGCCAAACCATTAAAGATGACAAGGTTTTGTGATTGTGCAACTTTACTAATGCAATTGGAGCTGTCTGTGATTCTGACTTGACAGTGGGCAACTGTTTACATTTCATGTAGCATGCATGCATGTGGCATTGCAAATGTTGAAGCCACTTTGGTGGACCTTGTAGTTGGGATCTACTGTACATTATGATAATGTTCTATGATTGTTACTGTTGGTCAAGTGTGTTCTGGCACATGCAATAAAGCTATTGTATTTGTCATTTCAGCACCATCCCAGGCAAGCAGAGGACACAGGTCCAACATTTGTGGGGAAGAAGATGGCCATGGTACCTCCAGTTGTGACAATGCAGACAAGAAGGGACCCAGTGTCCCAGAGGGTGAGGGGAGTGCCACAGAGGACACCGACTCTACATCATCATCATCTGAGTCTAGCTCCAATGGACACTCCCTAGTGATGGTGAGACATGCAGGACCAGTTCCTACACCAAACTTGTCTGTTACCCTCACTACCATCTCCACCCTCCCTGTCGCTCCACACTCAGTTTGCCAGGCTCACTCATCCAAGAGGAGAGTGTCTCCTTCGCTCCAGGCTCTGCACCTCTGCCCCTGTTCACCCTGCTGCCCTGAGTGAGGAGGCTAGTTACTTTGTGAGAAATATCTCTGTAGGTCGGACAGCACTACTGAATGCCATTCAGGCGCAGGGCAGCCACCTGCAACAGATGGTGGCCTACCTAGAAGTCATCCACAGTTCTATGTCTGCCCTACAGAGATCTTTTCAGGCTCTGGCCTCCTCTCTCATGGCAGCCTTCCACCAATCCCATACGTTCACCTCACTACCTGCCTCTTCCACATGCAATGTACATGTTCCCATACCTGTCCATAGCACACTCACATATAAGCACGCAAACACCTCAATAGCCCCAAGCAGCACACGTAAACAGAAACACAACAAAACACACAAGTACCCAACCACTCACCAGACACCCCACTCACAAACACAACCACCATACCCCCAGACACCGCAACCATACCCCTAGACACCACAACCAAACCCAGAGACCCACCCACCCCACCATCTCCCAGACACAACAACCATACCACCACATATCTACCACTCACACCATACCCCAGACACTGCACCTACACCAAAAGACTTCCACAACCCCCACTATTCTCCCAGTCACCACACCAATGCAAACAGACAAATCCACCACTCCCACCATACCCCCTGATACCACACCTACACCAACAGACACATCCCCAACTCCCAGCATACCCAGCACATCTACATCACACACCAGAAAGAAATGCAAATACCCACATTCACCTACAAAACACAAACATCTTACATCAGACACACAGAAAGAAGCACCACTATCACACACACACACACAAATCTTCCACTTCCACTTCCTCAACCTCCCAACCCCTACTCCCTCCTGGACACCCTATCCATTTCCCTAAAGAAAGTTTGATGTATGCCCTTGCCCTTACCCTGTAACAACACCCTCCTTCCAAAGCCAAAGGGACCACAGCCACCACCAACCCATTCCTTCTACATTAAAATCTTCCCCTGTGACACCTGATCCCCCCAATTAACCTAGCCATACCCCTAAGAAACCCCCCAGAAAGGACACCCCTCCTAAAAGTCAGGCCCACCCCTCCCAAAACCAAACCCACCTTTCCCAAAACTGACCCCACCCCTCTCAAAGGACATCATTGAGGTGCCTGGACTGCCCGCTAGATGCCCCTTCCTGGTGAGGTTCTCCTGGCAGAATTCAGGCAGGCAGGTTTGGTGGCATAGCAGCATGCTGTACCACCTATTGAACTATTAGACTGGCTATTGGCCTTACCTAAATGTGTTTCTTTTTTGCAAATAAAAAATAACTTGCTAGCTTTCGTACATATTAGTCCTGCATTACTTTTATACCATTTGGATGTTCGTGAATACTTTGGGATATATGACTACAGTTGTGTTTGTTTCACCTGATTGAAGATCCATTTGATGTGGTTGGTACAATCTGACCTTGGAACCAGTGCTGGAGTCGCCCTGTACAAGGGGAAATGTTCAATGGATGGATATGTGGGGTGTAATCTTATTGGGGCTGACATTGCTTTGGGTTATGTTTCATATGGTATTTCTTCTTGTCTTGGCCAATGTCAACACCAATTGGGTTCCATTTCTCTCTATTTCCGTCAGTGGAAAACCACCTCGTAATTGGACCGGCGGTTGCACTGGTGGTCTGCCTTCTGACAGACATGTTGGCCTATCTTGCCAGCGCAGCCGTCTCGATTTGCTGGGGGTGTCAGCGGGACTGCAGCTGTCTTTCATCTATGTAATGCATTGTAATATGGCAGTTGGACCTCCAACAGAGCAGCAGAGGTGACTGTTGCCTCCACCCCAGTGGTCCCAAGACTGCCAAAGTCGGAATCAGGCCCTCAATCTAGTAGATTAGCAGGAGAATGGTCATAAACTCAGTGAAAATATTCAGTATGGGAAAGCAAGAAGGAGATCAAGACTAACAGCTTTACATTCATATTAAAGGCTGGATTTATCTTCATCTCACTCATCCTGAACATTAACAGATAGTCGACATCCTGATTTTTCGGGACACTTTTTTATGAAATAGTTATTTGTGCCTAATTTAGTGATGATTTACTAGGCACTATGAGCAGCTTGCAGACTTCTTTGAAATGCCTATGGTAGAGAGGAGATGGTAGAAGAAAATGTGGTCCTTGAGAATGAGCAGCTAAGATAACTGGTTACTTTCATTGCTCCTTCATAGTGACATTCCATTCATATTTTGCAGAGGATATTTTTGGCTTTTAAATGAGAAAACCTTCTGTAAATATTCTATCTTGAGACATTAGCAACAACTTGAGTGATGTGTTAGAATGACATCATCCAATTATTATTTATAAGACATTTCTTGGATTCTGTATGTTGTATAAATTTCCTATTTAGAATCCACAGATAATTTTGGTGAAATAATATGGCAAAAGAGAGTGATCATAGGGATACAAGTAATATGTTGGTCACAAATCCCAGGGAATGGAGCAAATGCTGTATTATAGCTTCTTTGGAAAGATGTTTTCATTTTTAGGTCCAGAGTAAGCATTCAAACTTGTGTATACTTTTAAGTATACTTATAGTATGGGCTTGAAGCAATTTCATTTGTTGGTTGCAGTGTCCTTTAAAAATCGTTGCTCGCTAGTGGTCATTTCTGCCTCTTTGTCCCCCCTTTTCTCTTGGCAGAGACCAACTACAGTATAAGAACACTTTGTCCTGTTTATCTCTTTTGAAGGGGACTTTTTTCAATTTTTGCCTGCTAGTCTTACACGGTGTGTGTGTGTGTGTGTTTCAGAGCAGCCACACTGCCTCAGGCAAGTCCTCCAGCAGGTCTCCCTTCCGCCCATCCTGCCTCTGTGAACTTAAAACAACAGCAGAAGGGGCGTTTCCAGGGCCAGCTTGCCCTCGCTCTCTTTGTCTTGTTTGAGTGGCTTCTACATGGAGATGCTTGTCTGAGGAGAGCGCGATGAGTGAAGATAGTGTTGCAGCTTGTTTTACTATGGTTTCATTGTTATTGTTCAGTCCAGTTTTGCTCAGTGAAAGAGTCAGGTGATGCATGTTTGCAAATTACCACCCGTCCAGTTCCTCCCATGTTTCTGCAGCTCGAACAAAGATGGCCGAAAGTACGTAGTAACTTCGCCCTCACAATCATCTTGTTACAGTGTGCAGCCCCAAAGAAGTCAGAGGGCATCCATCTTGGGTGTGTCCTGGGTATGATTCAGACTAACATAGGCTGCCCCGATCTATGGGAGCTGGTCACTAGTCTCTGGCTTCCATTGGTGCAGGAGCTCTGAATCTTCCTCAGGAGCCAAGCCGTTCCAAAGCAGCCTCCTTAGAAGCAGAGCATTGCGCAGGATGTGCGTCAGGCATACCAGAGATTTCTGAATATCGGCTGGGTCCTGCTGCATTCCTCATTGTTGCCAGGCTCCCGCACCAGTTTGTAACGAGCAGAAGAGTCTGCAGGTATTTCTCTCATGCAAATCATAGAGCAGGTCATGGTCTGAGCAGTAAGTCTTGTATCAATGATGCTCTCTTGTGTTTCATTTTGGAAGCATTTTCAGAACTGCGTGCAATCATGCACATACAAGATACATGTAATAAAGGGCACTTTATTGTTAGGTGTCATTATTTCATGAACACCTCGTGCTCGGGTCTCGCTCAGCATATTATCAGTGATACAAATCTACAGATGTGCAAGTTAAAAGATACAGCGATATTGTCTGGAACTTTCAGCAGAAGCAAGAAAGAAGTGCAGAGTGAGCGTGTGATAGCTTTTTACTGTTTCTACAATGGTATGAGTGATGATCATGTGCAATGGCATAATTGTTAATGCTTGTGACATTTTCTAGGTATGAGCTTATATCAGATCAACAGTGTGCATCATTTTTATAGTGCAGGAGCGCAGACTCATAAAGAGAAAACCTAAGAAGGAAGCAACACAGCCTTGATATTGTTGATGGAATATTTCTTGTATGCTAACCTTTTTTAGGTTGAGCGCAAGCACTTTTACCTGTTGTAAGTATTGTGGGCTTTTAACCATGCCTATCACACGCCCATCGCTATCACTCATTCATGAGCTTGCCTTTCAAAAATCCTTTGTTATCATTGGTAAATGCTTTACGTTTGTCCCTCCTTGGGGCAGTTACCCTCTTACATGGATAATTGTACTTTTACCAATAAGTATGACTGCGCGCAAAATTCTTTTTCCTTTTGTGTCTTTCCTTCGTGCTCATGCTCTTGGCGGCTGTGGTGCTTTGAATCAGCTCGCTTATGTTAACTGTTTTACTTTCCATTTTCAATTTATGTGGCAAGAAAAGGACAGCTAGGAATTTACAATGCTAATAGCTCTAACTTGAGCAAAGTCGAGACCCATTGCATAAATGCTAGTTTAATATGAGTTCTGATTCTTATATATATATATATATATATATATATATCTGTATTAGTCGAGAAAATCCTTGAAATAAGGGAGAGAAAAACCCTATATGAAAAACCCTGTATGGTTTGAGGAACCCAGAAATTCTCCGAAATAGCTTGCTAAATTTGAAAAGAGCTATTTCACAACCAGTCAGCAGAGGGAAAGAAAATGTGTTGCTGACCTTGTGAAAGCTCTCCCTTGTTCAAGAATGCAGAGGAAATATCTGCCTGTTCTCTTTCAGTGAAATAAGGAGAGGAAATTGTGTTGCTGAAACTGGCTACCTCAAGGGTACAGTTGTAATTGGTTTTGTAAGTATTAGCAGTGGGCACAACAGTTCTTAGAGCTACCAGGTTTGTTAAAAGCATGATTCTGAAAACAAAATTCAGAAAATATTGTACTTTGTATAGTGAAGAAAAGACTTGTCTAATATCACTTTCCTTTGTAAAATGGTCAGTGAAATGTAAACTATAAGCTGCTTGACCGGTCTCCTGGCTCGCAATATCATACAATTTGTAAGCAATCTTAAGCAACAACAATTTGTGTCCTTCCAGTAAAATACTAAAGACAGTGGAGTTGGGTCCATCATAAATGGGAAACACGGCTGAACCACACTTACAATATACATACGCAATGATGCCTAAACCCCTATGCTTTTCAGTCCTTTGCCATGAAATATACTCAATTGTTTGTATCACATAAACAAATCACCAAAAATGAGTTTGCTAATTATGAGGACTCATAACATTTGTACACAAGCGAGTGCAATTTAAGTCATGCATTTCATAATTGGACATTATTCTCAATAAATTACAGTGTTTGGTGCTCCAAAAGTGAAGGAGATGCCTGCAAGGTTTGTTAGAAGTGAGTACCTTCAGCAATGTGCAAATTGTGTACATGAAGAGTAGAAAATCAGTATACAATGTACCAATTGTAGGACTAGGTTAAACAGTATTTGCACCACCGAAGAAAAGGGTGGGAGTGAAATAATTTTTAAACACCAGTCTAACATTCTTTGATTCACATTTCAGGCTTCTTGTGCACTGGCCTGCCCTTTGTGCACTGCACACAGACAGACCAGTGCACAAGAGGCCTGAAACAGCAGCTTTCACTTCCTATGGTCCTCTCCTGAATGCACCCGATCTGGGAAGTTCTAAGCAGGGTCGGGTCTGGCTAACCACGTCCCCACTGGTTGGAGCTTCTGAAATGTGGCGCATTCAGGACACTGTGGTTCACAGAACTCCGCCTCTGCACGATTCCACAGAGTTTTTATTCAACTCCACAGAATTCCACGGAGTCAGACTCTGTACCCAATCCTACAAATGATTGCTTACATCACATTCTTCATTTTGCAGTAAAAAAAAATGCCATGTGTGTTGTTTTCTTGTCCTCAAATTCAAATAAAGTCACTTCAATAGCTCGGGGGTAACAAGAGCATTATCCACATTTAAGACCTTACAACATTGTTGGGATGTTCATCCTGATTCTTAATCAATATGGGGTGTGGGATTGGTGTGTGTAGTGTAGATAAAATGTGCCAGAGCTGTCAGATGATTCTTTGAACTGGGTAGTTGAAGGACTTAAGGTAGTGACACAGACCATGTTTTCCAGCCTCTCATTCAGTGCTCATTCCAATAATGTTCAATCAAACAGATCGATAGGTTCCTGTGTTGTTTAACATCTCAAACTTTCACACATTTAAAAATTCTATATTCTGCAACGAGAAATAAAGAGGTGTTTCGAACTAATCAGTGAAGAATGTGTCTCTAAGTTGCATTGGTGTTCATTGGCAAGATAACGATATACACCAACTTTATCAAGATCTCAAATTCCCTATTAACCAAAGCATCCCCTTCAGGTGAGACGCAAACTGGTGCGATGTCAGTTTACAAAGTTTCTTATTTCTCTCAATACCGAAGGTTTGTGTTAGTGGAACATCTTTCAAAAACAGCGTTTATGTACTTGCTGTTAGGGATCATTAAGCCAGTGATAGGAAACATAATTGTTAGTTGACTAGTTGCTTAAAATTGGGGAAAGGGTGTTTCTTTTTTCACTGAACTTCTTTATCAATTTACACATGACTAACCACTCGAGGCCGCATTATGATGACTGTGCAGAATAGAGCGCCTGTTTTCTGTTCCAACGCACACCGCAAGGACTTTAGACAGAACAAGTCAGAAATAGAAAGGCAATTTCTGTTCACTGTTTATAACTTGGAGCCAAGTGCCTGTTTCATGCGGTTGCACACCTTATATTGAGTTCATTTAACCCAATATTTCTTTGAATTAGTGCTTGATTTTCAGGCTACACAGATCAGAAACCGAAAGAGGAAAACTTTGCCCACCATTTCAGAGTTGTACTATCTGAAAACAAAGCACTAACTTACAGAAATAGGGGGTTAAATGAATTCAAATTACGCACCGCAGGTGCATGAAACAGGCGCTCTGCTCTCCAGCTCCTCAGAAAAAACCCCATAATTATAGGGCACAAGTTTTATTTGAATTTCGTGCAATAACTCAGAAAAATTCCAACTTATATGTTTGAACTTCGGGTGTCTTTAGAGAGACATTATATTTGAATGATACTGATATATAAATAGAATTCATAGAAATTAATTTTGCGACAGAATGTATTTCATTTCATCTGCATGCACCAGTAGTTTTACTGAAACCAAGACAATTACACCTATTTTAGTCAGCCTATTATATTTTAATAGTTGAGCAACTGCCTTCTTCCTGTAGTTAGTTCACATTTCCAACATGAGTCTGCTAAAGTGTCTCACGGTTCTTAAATAACAGCATAAATAATACTATCTAAAAATCTCGATTTGTTAGTTGCTGGACTATTTCTTTAGTACTGGAGGATTCATTTTCAGAGAGCCAGTAATTCCTTGAGGTACATAGTTTCAACTTAAATGAAAAAAGAGACTGCTAATTAGCAAGTGTGTGCATTTGGAAGCATGTCGATGTGAAAGCCATTGAAACAATTGTGAAAAAACGTACAAATTCTAAAAATAAATTAGACTATTTGACATTTTAAGAAACTGCGTTTCCTGTCGTCTTTGGGAATACAAAAAGTCTTAAATCAATTAATTGTTTAATATCATCGTTTCCCAATAATTACATTGAGCAACGGTGTATATCTGAGATATGTCAGCCAATGACTAACTGCTCATGAGGACTGATACATTTTTCTGTGCAGTGGTGCTTTATTACCATAAGGAAGGGAGCTACACCATGCTTCTTGTTTTTTTGATTGTGCATTTTACAATGCAAGAAGTTAAAAGGGATTACATTTAATGTAAGTATTCATTCAATTAATTTTAAGGAACATTATGGTTTGTCACGTGATTGACTGACATTGTGTCTGCCAGGTCTTAGGAAAGACTTAGGAGTATGGTTGGAAGTGGATCAACACCAATCCTCACAGGCTATGCTCCGAACCCTATCTTCCACCTACATCTTACAAGTAAAGCAATTATATCACACCCTGCTGCACCACATTCATTCAACAACGTTTATCAGCACATACACATTGAACTACTGCCTATACCCTACACGTCTACCCTACTCACCAAAATAACCATTTACCACATGCACCTACATCCTCCCTTCATAGTTTCAAAATCACTTGTACCATCGCCTTACTTCCACCCCACCAAACACTAAGCACCAATACCACAAACCACATTTTAAACTTCATATGTATGTGTCATGGAGAAATATATGTCTCTATTGTAACTCATGCGCCCATGCACTACCCTACGATCCATTAAACATTACATTACAATCTATACACAAAACCAACTGCATCTTACCACAACAATCTAACCTTTATCACATCGTAAACCAAGCACAATCTATCCCCTCCATCACCATCTTTTCGATGCACTAACACCTATTTCGTACAACTCAGGGACAACTCACAACATGTAACAAATCACAATGCACCAAGCTCTTCCACTTCACGTCCCCACAAGAATTAAGGCCCATATTTATACTTTTTGACGCTAAACTGCGCTAACGCAGTTTAGCGTCAAAAAATTTAGCGCCGTCTAACGCCATTCTGAAGCGCCATGCGGGCGCCGTATTTATGGAATGGCGTTAGCCGGCGCAAGCAGACCGGCGCTGCCTGGTTTGCGTGGAAAAAAACCACGTAGACCAGGCAGCGCCGGCGTTGGGAAAAAATGACGTTAGGGCGTCTTAAAATGGGGCAAGTCAGGTTGAGGCAAAAAAATCGCCTCAACCCGATTTGCGCCATTTTTTTACGACGCCCAGACGCCATTTCATGACTCCTGTCTTAGTAAAGACAGGAGTCATGCCCCCTTGCCCAATGGCCATGCCCAGGGGACTTGTGTCCCCTGGGCATGGTCATTGGGCATAGTGGCATGTAGGGGGGCACAAATAAGGCCCCCCTATGCCACACAAAAAAAAGTAAAAAAATATAAAAAATAATACTTACCTGAACTTACCTGAATGTCCCTGGGGTGGGTCCCTCCATCCTTGGGTGTCCTCCTGGGGTGGGCAGGGGTGGCAGGGGGGGGTCCCTGGGGGCAGGGGAGGGCACCTGTGGGCTCATTTTGAGCCCACAGGCCCCTTAACGCCATCCCTGACCCAGGCGTTAAAAAGCGGCGCAAATGCGCCGTTTTTGGCCACGCCCACTCCCGGGCGTCTCTTTTGCCCGGGAGTATAAATACCACGTAAAGGCCTGGGAGTCATTTTTTAAGACGGGAACGCCTCCCTTGCATATCATTAACGCAAGGAAGGGGTTCACGCTAAAAAATGACGCACACTCCGGGCACTTTGGCGCCCGAAGCGTCTAACGCCAGAGTATAAATATGGCGTTAGTTGGCGTTAGTTCTGCGTCGAATTTGCGTCAAAAAAAACGACGCAAATTCGGCGCAACCAGAGTATAAATATGGCCCTAAGTGCCTGATGGCAGCAACAGCAGAATACCGTTCTTCATTCCCTTCTTACCGCACATGATATCAGTTTCAAAAAGTGAGCCAAAATGCCCTTTTTAATGAATCATAGTTTGCAAAAATTACCACAGAGGAGGAGAAGGGAAAGGACAGGAATGACAATTTGCAATTACGGAAGGCAATCTTAAAGTGGCCCTTAAAGCTGCTAAATTGGAATGTGTGAGTGAGGAGATTGAGAATAAATATTTACAATTCGAAGGATGGATTAGCTTTGCACTAGAAAGAGTGGTGTTAGTAAAGAGAAGTTGTAAGAAAAGGCTGTGCCCAATTGTATCTTGGTACTCATCGGAAGTGGCAAAGGCAAAAAGCAGATGTAAACATTTTGATAGATGTTGGAAAATGGACACTATTCCTGAGTCAATAAAGAATGCGATGTGAGTTAAAAACCTATAATAAGGTGTGCAATCAAATGCAGTATATTATGCAAGTGCTTTTCAGAAAGCAGAAAGTTTCTTGAGTAAAGTTTTCAAAGTTGTTAAGCACTTGTTCTCTCCCCAACTGGCCATGTGGGGATAAAAACTTCAGTGCAGCTCTGTGAGACACTTTCATAAGCTTTAGTATTCAACCTGGAAGGAGAGGTAATTGTGTCACAACTCTTGAATATCTGTATTATTTCATGGGAGAAGGCGATCATACCCCAATGGTGAAATGAAGCAATGATGGTCCAACTATTTAAAAAACATCCAGTGAATATCAATACATTGAATATCCCCGCCTGATATCTCTGCTGCCCTTTTCAACAAACTGATGGAAGAAGAGGTTAATATCCAACTCCCATCCTATTTAGAAGCCAATAGCATTTTCGATGAATTCCTGGTCAGTTTTCACTAATTGCATGACGCAAAGGTCGCTTTATATACAGTAAAATATAACATTAGGAGGATATTGGACACAAGGGCAGCACAACACTTATTCTATGGCGGTATTTGATACCATTTCACATGAAATCATTGTTGTAGTTGGACTCTTGCTCTAGGCAAGACTGCTGGTTTAGGGATGACAGTACTTTTGTTTGTAGCCATTAGGTCAATCCTACAACAAGTCGCAACTGTCGGCCCAACCCTCCTGGCTCACAAGCCATACCGCACCAAAAACCCAAATAGTAAAAGGTGATTTGTGGCAGCCTTTGCGCATGGACTCAAAAGTGCAACGTCTCAGGGGAGTCATGGTTAAATGGGCCCTTTTCTCACAAGAGCAACAAGTCTCAGTCACACACAGGCAATGAAGGAGATGCAGTAAAGTTTTCAATAGGTTTTATTAACATGACTGCAATCTACTGTAAATTGCATGGGCTGCTACGATTAGGATAATGAAAAATGTAAGAAGCAGAATTGTAAAAATGAGAGTTGTGAATATAAAGACCCCCACCATCTTGCAATAACATGAGATGTGAAATAGGCCCTAATCCCCGAGCATGATGAACCTAATCTCTAACTTGAAGAGAGCTAGGTGTGTTAAACCTAATCTGCCAGTACTTTGGAATGAGGTCTCTAGATCAGACTCTGTGGGGACATGACGGCTGGGTCTGCACCAAGGCGACATGTAGCATAGATAGGGCTAACGGCATCTGGTAGGAATCTCTCTGATAGCCTTGTCTGTGTGAGATGAATTTATATAGATCTTGTGGGACCCCTGACACAGTTATGTTCCCAAACAATAGATAAGAAGGCATGCTTGGGGCTGCAATGTTATAAACAATTCCCTGAAAAGTACATGAGGTTACTGTCACACATAAGTGGGAAAGTACATGATGTGCATACCTACGTATATCACTTGTCTTTGATGCTGATAATGATGCCGTCAGAGTGGCATTGATAACGTAAAATCAAAAAAGTCTTCCTAACTATAAACAAAGCAGCCATTTTGGAAGACTTAATTAAATAAATGCGCTGAAACAGAGCAAGCTAAGTAGGTTAAAAGTCAATAGGTGACTGGGGTACAGGCCTGCAAGCCAGAAGGCTAAGCTATCTCCAGGTTGCCAATAAAACTAAATAGGATGCACTACACCGTATTTGCCAAGCTGATGGAGACTGGAATCTGTGATCAGGCATTGAAGGTGGCTGAAAGCTTATCTCACCAGCAGGTCTCAAGCTTTAAAACCATTTTGCTCAAAGGCAAAAAAGATAAACTCTTGGGTGCCCCAAGGATCTACATTAAACCCAAGCATATTCAACATATATTTCTCCCAAAGCAAAGCTCATTATATGATTCACATTTGATACTAATGTCAAAGACCAATGACACACAAATGGGGTGTAATTTGCCAAGGAGGCATGTGTGAGTTTTGTTGGCAGAATGGATGAGGATCCACTCACTCAACCTAAACGGGGACAAGACAGAGGTTCAGTAGTTTGGAGGTCTATCTTTGATATGGGCTGTGAGTGGTGGCTGAACAATCTGGGTTCTACTACCAAACCAAACAAACCAGTAGAGACCCTCAGGTGATAATGGACAAGTCACTTACTTTCACCCAACAAATAAATGCCATATGGTCCTCAGGATTTTATTACCTGAAGAGACTTTGTGACTTTAAGAAATTGGATTATAATTTGGGATGGGTCACTGTCCACATCAAAGAATAATCACAACTCTTGTCAGGGAGAACCCTCCAAGTCGCTAAGTTAAGCTGAGTTCAGCACAATGGTAGCCTTGGCACTGAGACGAGAGGATTAATATATGAGAGTGTTTAATCCATGTCTGCAGTACTTAAACAGTAATAAAGTCAAAACACCAAGAAATGAAACACCCAAATGGAAATAGAAAAATAAAGTTAAATGTATTAAATAAAATGGCAGAAAAACAAAAAAAAAAAACAAAAAAAGAGATATACATGTTTAACATTTTAAGTAAAAAATTGTGCCAAAAAGAACAAAGTGTCAATGATAGTCAATGGTCGCAGTAGACCAGGACCTAGGTGCAACTTGAGTCGGACTGCAATAAAGCCCTGGTCAGATGCAACAAGTGGATTTGTACTGGTGAAAAGAATAGAAGCAGAAATTCAATAACATCTTGAAATCTTAACTTAAAAATTTACTCTTTTGAGTTGAAAAACCTCTCTGATTCGGTTGAAGTTGAAATTGTAGTTGTTATGTATACACAGGATGGACATGTGAAGCAGTTTCGTCTTGGTGATGCTCAGGAGTTTTTTAGTTTTAGTTTAGAAAGTGTCATTGCATAAACGTGCTTTGTTTTTCAGAGGTGTGGAGTTCTCTGCACTGAACAAGCTGATATTCAGTCTGATGCCAGGGAACTGCTGATCAGCACTATATGCAGTGGGTACCAGTGAGGGCCTGGAGCAAACGTTTTTCAAAGTTTCCAAGCATTGTTCTAGTGCCCAAACAACCACAGTAGTACACTTCTAACGCCCCCAGAACATCAGTGAAGGACACCCAATGACTCTTAGGTTATCAGACAGAAAATAACACCAAAGTCCAGTCCAAGTCTAGTTGTCTAGTTGAACAATTTAGGAAACAGGCCACTTGAATCTTGTTGTGTCACTGTAGCCACACAGGGGCTCATCCAACTCACTCTTTGAATCCTCTTCTTTGCCCTGAGTATAAGATGGACTAGGCCAAGTTCATCGGGGCTCCTCTCAGGTAACAGGCATTAGGTCCAATCCTCTTCTGTTCTTCTACAGTTCCAGAACATATTTCAAAGTGGTGCCACATTTATGCCTGGCACTAGCTAGTAGATGGGAGATTCCTGGACACACACTAATCAATGAAGTAAAAGATCTCAGGGACACCCCTACCCACTTTTTCAGTAGTTCTTGTTTGCCTTATTGCAAACAGGCCCAAAACTGTGATGCGCAGGGCATTTGCAAAATTGCTGAAGTCTACAGCCATTAAAATGTGGGCTATGAGGCCTGTGGGTGTGTTGGGGAGTGTACTATGGTAATCACTAATGTCCTCCCACATCTAACACTAAAATATATATTGAATCAGGCTCTGTACCCTCAACAAACTGAGAGACAGAAGTCTGATCGGACAATGTCAGGGTCCTACAGCACCTAGAGAGGAGAAATACAAGAATGGTTCTGTCATCCTGTTGACTCTCTTTCAAGTGTGACAGACCTGTCACACTGGATTTGACAATGCTTTGCCAGGAGGACTCACACCCTCAATCTTGAATATTCTGCTAAACTCAGGGGAGGGATCCCTGCCAATTCTGGTGTAAATCCTGGGAAGGATTTCCAACTTCATTCACACCTCATTCATGCCAAGTACAGGCTGCAATCTGCTTGAGAGTTTATATAAATTAGAATCCAGAGGTTTCAGGCAGAGTAACCGTACCTTTCCAAAAAATCTTTTTAATATCTACTAAAATTCTGACTTCATTGTTGATTTGAATTTAATGGCTTCAATTATTTAATTAATTATTTATTTTGCTTTGGTCCCATCCCCTATGTACAGTATTATTCTTTTAATCTGTACTCTGTTTTTTTTTACGTGGAACAACTAGGCTTGCAATGATGAAAATTGAATATTTGGCCTTGTAACAGTAGGGATATGACAATACTAATTGTCTACTTGTCACACTTTTAAATACCATGCATCCTTCCTTGTGAGCTGCAAGGCCTACAAAGGAAGGACATTAATATTATAACTGGAGGACTTAACCATCAAAAAAATCACAAGTTGCATTTAACCTCTAGGCCCTGGGAGCACTTTCTACATCCTATACTAGTTACATAATTAAATGTGACAACCAGGAATATGTCAATTTGACCATGTTTAAAGCTGAAGCACAGAAACCTTACTCCTAATTAGCTTGAGTAAAGTCCACAGAGGTATAAAGCCAGTAAAATAGGGCTAGAAAATGACATAAATCTGGGGTAACCATGTAGAAAAGGTGAATTTACTGCAATGAGGTAATACATATGTTACCTGAGAGTACAATAAAAACTGTAGTCTGTGCAATAATACTGCCACGTATCAATTATTGTAATGCCTTATTTGTTGGGCTCCCAATTCATGTTTAATATCATCTTTTTACAGTAATTACATTGATGCAACAGTGCATATCTGAGATATCTCAGCCAATGACTAAGTGCTCATGAGGACTGAACAATTTTGTGTGCAGTGCCACTTTATCACAATCAGGAAGGGCGCTACACCATGCTTCTTGTTTTTGATTGTGCTGTTTACTATGCAACAAGTTGAAAGAGATTGTTTTTAATATAAGTATGCATTAGATACATATTAGGGCTATTCAAGAAGTACAACAAATATAAAATAGTGTGGAAGGGCTTCTGCTTCGGTTATACCTCAGCAACAAAATATCAGGCTACTGTAGAAGGATTTTTTGGCTGCCAGTTCAGCAACAGATTCATTGTAAGGCACTGTGTATGTGTTACAGAGCTTACCATAAAATTGATTACCGATTCCTGCACAATAGATTGAATTGGTACAACCCAATAGCATGCTCCATTTCGTGGTACCCACAATCATGTATGTGAAGTTATGAGATAGAACATATTTCCTAATAGGTCCCGTATTATGGAACTCTCTGGCAGAACATTTGAGGGCAGAAGATTGAAATAACATAACTTAAATACACAGCTTTTCTTTAAATAAGCAACAATGAGTATTGGTCCACTAGAAGTGTCTGCTGTGGAAATCTAGAATTAGGCCCCCATCTTCAAAGCTGTTGGCACTTAATAAATGTAAATTGTCATCAATTGGGTATGGGTCAGGCACAATAGGATTATGAAGCGTGAGATGCTGAAGCAATGTTTTTAACTGGGTCTTCTGGGTCCAGCAGTCTAGAAAACGAGCAAGGAAATTAGGTGGAGGTTATGCCTTGTGCAGTATTGCAAATTGCTGTAAACTGATCACTCAGCAGTCTTCTATATAGTGTTCAATGATGCACTTGAAAGCCACCCTGACTAGGAAAGTCTTTGAAGGGCTACTCTTCCTCCATAGCTTGGGCTAAAATTTGACTGCAGTGGCATCCCATGGAAAAGGGATGAAAGGGATAACAGAAAGAAAATCATCCACCTTTAAGTCACCATCAGCACGTATATCTGTGGCTGCAGCAGGAGTCAGTGATAGGGACTGAAGCTGCTGCTAATGGGAATATGGATGGTACAGGTTGAACTGTCAGCAGTGTCCTTATGCCCTCCCTTGTTTTCTGTGTTGTTCTGAAATGAACCTAAGGGGCATTGGGAGGAAATAGAAATTATATCACCGTGACAGATGATAGTCCCACACCTAAATCTGCACTCAGGAATATATTTTAACACCTGCATTAGCATCTAATTTAGCTAGAAGAAATGCTATCTCACAGACCCAATAGACAGTATCTCTTGCTTTTGAATTAAGCCTTAGCATGTTGACAGGTTGTAAACAGGAACAGCCTACCTACCAGTGCCTTACATCCAGAACTGTAGCAGCTTCTTGTCAAGTGTAATGTAGATTAAGGATCACTCCTCTCAAAGAGGGGGAATATCAAAACTGAAGAAACTGATGAAGGCAAAAAAAGAGTTGACAATAGTTAATAATGTACATACTGACTGTCCTGCTCAAAACACTGAAGGCCTGACTTAGAATTCGGTGGACAGATTACTCCAGTACAATGGTGACGAATACCCTGTCCCTGAAATCTAAATCTCATCATGTCCTATGAAATTTAGATTTCAGTGGATGGAACATATGTCACCATTGTGGAGGATTAACCTATCTTCATGAGTTCTAAATCAGGCCCTCAGTCTATTACATCTGAATCATTAGCTCAATTTACAACCTCTAATATATGATCATTAACCTCAGTGGGTTAGACACAGATAAGCTGCAGAGTCAAGGAAAGGTCTTCCAGTTGATTATAGTTGGGATTGTGGAACAGTTCAACTCATTACTGACCCTTGCCTTGATCATACTGCTGAAATAAGGCATCAAATGCAACTTTGATAAGTTGTTATCAGACAACCGCTTCCTATTTAATATACATATTTCAATGCAGCAACAAATCAGTAGATTGGCTTATGAGTAGCTGTTTTAAAGGAATAAATTGATCACACTTATATTTGCCAAATCAGGCAACTAAAGCAAATTATGGCTGAAAACTACAATTAGGACCATATTTGAAAATGTTGTATGTCAACAAAAATAGAACAATCTGAAAGTATTAGGAGCCAAAGAGGGAGCCGAAGTATTTGATCAAAAACTTAAATGTAAGTCCTCTTTAAGAGGACATATCTGATTATTTGCCCTGGGACTTCAAGTCTGTCAGTATCTCCACCTAATACAATACTGTGAACTATTCAGACTATTTATCACCACAGCAACTTTGATTAACATCATAGGGTTGAGGCTGTTTCATAAGCTGTACTTGGAGCTTTTGAAAGTTCCTCTTTTTTGGTCTGGCATTTATAAGGCTTTAACGGGTAAATAATGGCAGCAAAACAAATCAGTTGATAAATTCAAAAGAACTGGGGCTGTTGTCACTCTTCAGCAACCAGCTCATGTGAAGGTGAACTTTAGGGGTGGAATTTCTTTTGATCTTGCACAACAGTCTAGATGAACTAGCCAGAGTAGCACATGGATCACACGAGGGTAAGCTTCAAGGTGAGATAAGCTTATTGACCCTGAGAGGGTAAAGGAGTAGAAAGGGCTTCTGGTAATATTTATAGAAGTATGCAGTTGCGATAATAACAAAAAGAGCAACAATGGTGTGATAGGATGCACATGCTTTAATACCTATTTTCTTAGCTGCTTTCATTTTCTTACAAAAAGATAGGAACATAGATGTGCGTACTTGGATACGAAGGTGTTTCTGACAGCCTTTTTCCCAATTATTCTTCCTTCATCTTTTATTTTGACTCCTTTTTATATTCTCTACTTTCCTCTCTTCTTCTATGGTTTAAGAATTGATTATAAACTGCAAGAGGTTTGGGAGATATCATCTCTGTAGCTTTTTTAGGGACTCTATTCCTTCCTTCAGAGGAGGGACAGCCTTGTGAGTGGGGAAGGGTTGAAAGATGGGCAGATGGGGACAGCGTTGGGGATATGGTAGAGCAGGGTAACACTGGGATGCAGAGGTGACACATCTGAATGGAAATAATACTTAACAAGGAGGCTCAGTAAAATAAAGATATAGATTTTTCAGGTAAATCATTAAAATAATTGTTACATTGATTGTAAAAATGAATAGGTTATCAGTACTTCGTAGACATAATGAAGATGCAATGTGTTTGCAAGAACCCCATGCATGTAAATCTCATGATGATAAGATGTTCAGCAAATGGGCTGGTACTTAGTTGCATCCTCTTAAGTGTTTTCCACTCTCAGGTGTGTTGTCATCATAGTGCCAAATAGTGACAAATAATGACTTGAGGAATGTTAAGCCTAACATGAATAACAACAGTTGATGTACAATAACCTGGCTATCAATCTGTGTGGTATCTATTTGCATCACAATGACAATCCTGAATTTTACACAGATTTCGCAAATTAACTTTGTTGTTTGGAAAGCTCAATAGTTTTATGATTGAGTTCAAATGCATTTTGGATAATATGAAATATGCCTATAAAACACATATTTTAGAACCGTTGTTTGAAAAGCAATGGATGTCCTAGGTGTTCTGTTGAGGTAGATTGTACGTTTTTGGTTCCTCACTGTCAATATTCTAAAATAGATGTTTGTTATCATTTGCTCTTTTTTCAGTAGCAGATTCCAATTTATACTCTGAGATTTATTCCAGCTAATGTATTGTTTTAATACTTCCAGATAGGCAATAATTATATTGGTCAACTTGTTTGTGGATCTTTCCTAACAATTTGCTCTTGGAGTGAAGTTGCACCCCTGTTTTTAATATCTGAAGTCTGTACCCTTATAACTTTCCTTTTATAAGTGTTAAATATCTGGATATGGGTCTATAAAATAGCGTAGAATAGTTTAAAGTCTAGCATTAGATGATTAACTCAGTCACATTTTGAAAGAATAACAACTGCTGCATGGGACAAAGACATGTACCTGTTACAGGATTAAGAAGCTACCAGTTTCCTCATGCTAGGCTAATACAAGTAGGTGTTTCTTTTAACCTCAATACGCTGGCTAAGATTATTTCAATTTAAAGTCAAATTAATTCTGTCAATACCATTAAGATAGTAACAAATAAGTTGAGAATCAAAGAATTCATATTTTTTGTAAATGGGGAGAAGTCTGGCCATCTTTTCATATTTTAGCTTATGTGGGCAAACAACCAAAATCATAATGATCTGTAAGCTCTATTTTTGACTAAGTGACCAGAGTTAAACTGACAGAACAATATACTTTAGATTGCTTCACTCTAATAGGTAGATCAACTTTATTCGATTTAAAATAAACCATGAAAGCATACCCAAAAAAATAAAATCCATAAAACACATTAAATTAATCACCACAGTGGGCCATGTCACAATTCATCAGGATTCAAGCAAATGTTAAAACAATTGTGCTTAATAGAGGAATTGCAGCTAATTCAGTAACTGATGACAATGCAATACATTCATGTAAACCCTATACTAAGTTGCTTACTTACACAACAGCACATTTTTTAGAACCAGTATAAGTAAATATGAAATCAATTGGCTGGTTTTAAAGCATGCTTGTTTATTAAAGTGCCAACTATCTCATATTAAGTTATAACATGATTTGACGCATGTATCAATTTGATATATATCCAGGGTAGTTTCACTGCAGTAGGCAGGTGAAATGATACAAAATCTAAAAGTGCTAGTGCATTAAAGTGCCAACAGTCCCATTATTAATACATTCCTTAAACACACAAAAAACACCTAAAAACCATAGTAAACCATTTAAGTCAACAGTCGTAGTTTAAAAATCAATACAAATTGATACAATTACCTTTAAATGATGGTCACATAAGATAACATGCTTAAAATATTGAAGTTCGGCTTCTGGCCTGCTTCATTGCATTACATCTCAGAGGCCAGGTATACAATAACTATCTAAAGATTGCAAAAACTAAACAATCTGTATTATCACTTTTCAATGTCTTAATCAATTCCTTCAAATGGGAAATATAGATAAAGTATAGCAAATCGAGATTATCCATCTCTTCCTAGGTAAGATATAAGCAGGACAGAAGAATATAAAAATGTTCCTTTGTTACAACACTTGCCTGACAGGAGGTGCACGATAGTTGGACACAACAATCATTCCATTCACAACAATAGTTGTTTACTAGCAGAATCCTGTACCTGAATTCCAAAAAGATGAATTCAGCTAGAGGTGGTTCTATTGTGTTCAGGAATGCCTCAAGCAACATGTTATCCTTAAAATCCAAATACTTCAGTATTAATACACCAGCTTTCTTTTCACACAACCATTCTTCAAAGATATAGTTCCAGAACCTATATTTAAACTGTTTCACACTATTATTTTGAAATAATAAAGGAGGAAAACTGTTTAGAATAGATTTCAATAGTAGTGACAAGCATATACATATTTAGATTCAAATATTCTCCCAACTTTGGATAAAGTACAAACGTGTGAAAGAGGGAGCTTATAAATTACTCTGAAAGAAATGTGTGAATGCATTAGTGAGGTTGCGTGTGGTGGAGCATCAGCCCTAATGTAAAAATGTTAAAAAAATGATTTTCTTGCAGCTGAGATCACTCCACTACCGCTACAGGTATGTAGTCAAATAAACGAGGTAGGTAGAATATCCTGGGCTTCAGACACTGTCCTTACAGTGGCTTTCTTGGGAAATGTAAATAGCCTGAGTCTATTAGTTTTGTACAGCAACGTATGTACAATTCTTAGCTGAGAAGCAGGAGAAGACAAAACAGGAGCGGCTTGCGGCAAGGTAAGGTGTTGGGGCAGCGCATGGGGAGGGGTGGGAGGAATTAGAATAAAATTAGAAATTAAAAGAAAAACACTTACCTCATCTACTGCACGCCACTCCTCTGTCCCTCGTCATCTGAAGGCACAGGCTCCCAGCCTGCCCTGCAGCCAATCCTGATGCTCCTCAAAGCAGCATCAGGATTGGCTGGGAGCCCCCAGCCAGGGTGCTCCCAGGCAGACTTGGAGCCTGTGCAAGCTCTCTCCAGCCCAGCAACTATGTTGCTGGGCTGGAGAGAGCCTATGATGTATGTGTGTATGGCCAGCCAGAGACGGCCAGCCAAACACACATGCGCTTTGAGGGGGCACTCCCCCTCACTACTCGCCACCTCAGTGGCCCCGCCCTTTTACAAGACAACGATAATAATTACAGTTTATTATTGTTGTTTGGTAAAAGTTTGCAGCTGTCGCTGCTAACGGGGGTGGGGGGCAACGCTCCTCCACCATCATGGAGGAGCTGCCACCGAGTCATAATATGATAATATCAAGTTTATCTCCTAACCAGCGCAGTTGAATACCTGGTATGGATACCACGTCCCACACAAACATTGCCATAAATCTTTGAGATTATTGGAAAACGCTTCATCATCCTTTAGCAGTTATGTTTGATTCAGACATTACATTCAGTATGATATTTTGGCTGGCTTGGTGAAAGGTGATGAAAAGACACAATTCAAACCTGCCTGTATTAAATGTGTGCATGTAATGTATCATAAGTCATGGGCTTTCATTCGGGTAAATGGGCAAAAGTTATCAACTGTTAGGATTAAGATAGTTATATGGGTACCCATTGTCAGCCACGCTGAATGTTATCTTAATGAAGGGGAACTTAAAAAATGTGGGTGTCAGTGGTTTACCCTGGCCTAAAGGTGGGCTTAACATAAAGAAGAAACCTTCATTTGGCAGCACTCAAAACAGGACCGGCACTCACCAACAGCCTTCATCTGTGGGTTTCAAGTGAAACACAACTCAGTAGCACTTCCATGGAAAAGCAGTTTACACTGCCCTCACTGGGTATTTCCATGAAGTACTTTATGAACCCACAAGTCATGATGTTGTTTTTCTGTTTGTTAACCCCAAGACTTTCAAACAAGTAAAATGTAAATCTTTTGCAGTGTTTTCCTAAATATGGGCTGAAATTAGAAGTTGTTAGGAATTCCCAAGATTCAGGTCTTCAGTGCAATGGCATCAGCCTCAGTTATTCTGTATATGCCCTGATAAATATCATAGGAGCTGGTCTGGTGCAGGCATATGATAGATACTTCTTTCAGGAAACAATATTTTCGGAGTTTCTGGAGCTGCTACTGTTGCTGACTTCTAAGGCTCCCATGACCTCATTGACAAAAGTTAGGATCCAAGACTCACTTCAGCAGGGACCAGCAGACTCCAGTTCCAGTTGGTACTGATCAGCTGGGCACTTCAGGGGAAAGCAGCTTGCTGTTTCGCTGTAGCCACAAGGAATGTCAGCCATCTGACCGTTGGAGTCCATGTCTTCACCCTGGGTATAAGTGGGAGTAAGTCCAACCCAAAGCTGTCCTAACAGATTTCAGGCAGGAGGTTCAGTCCTCTTCTGTATTTTTATAGGTCCAGAAAGTGTTCTGAGGGGCTGGTGGTGAGGTCTATTTTCATACAATTGAATAGCCAATGAGTGAGCATGAGGACACTCCCTTGCCAACAACAAAAAAGTTCCCTAGGGCAACCCTATCTATTTTCTCAGCATATTTGTTTGAATTTACTGTAAACTGGCTAAAGCGGGAGCCAAAGCTAAGCCCAGGTATTCAATATGCATGGTGGAATATCTAAGAGGAGTATGTGCTTGTACTAGTTTCAGGTCGACTTGAAATTTGAAACTTAAAGCTTGTACCTCTTGCCGTAATGCTTGCAGGGCATTGATATTGATCTTATACCCTGAGACATTGTGTTATTGGCTCAGTTCTTTGAGTACTTGAGGAGGGAAACCATGGGGTCTCTCAGAGATAGAAGAATATCTTCAGCAAACATTGTCAGTTGTAGTTCCTGCTGGACAGAAGCAGATGCTTTTCATTTGGGGGTTATTGCAAATGCTTTGTGCCAGTGGTTCTAACATAAGAGCAACCAAGAGGGAAAGAGGGCATCCCTGACATGTGCTTCAGCTTATGTTGACCCAATGGGGCAGGAGACCATTAACCCGAATCCTGGCCCATGGGTCTTAATATCCTGCGTGAAGCCAGGATATAAATATGTCTCCCAGTACTGTCTCTCTAAACATGTCTGTTATGAAGTCCCAACCCACTCTGTCAAGTGTTTCTTTCCCATTCAGGGTAACCATAACAGAGTGCTTTGGTTCCATAGTGCCAATGTCTAGCAAGTGAAAGGCCTTCTTTATATTGTCACATTGCTTGTCATGCTGGTGTAAAGCCTGATTGAGCGGAATGGATTGGACTTTCCATTAGGGCCTTCAGGCTCAAGGAGGCTGTTTGAAGGGAAATTGGCCTACATGACCCATATTCACTAGTGTTTTTGTTAGGCTTCAGAATCAAGGCTATAGTGAATTTAATTATAGTGGGTGTGACTCTATGCATCTTGATAATCTCATTGAAAACAGCATGCCTTAAAGGTAGTAGAATGGGGCCAAATTCTTTGTAAAAGGTAGCTGTGAAGACATTGGCCCATGTGCCCTGGAGGATCATAAGTTAGATATGGCTGTGAGGATTTCCTCTTACTCTAGTGGTCTGTCAGGAAGTGATCAGTCTGCATGGATTAGCTTTGTTAGCTGGGCTGCCACAAGACAGACCAAGTGTCCTTAGTGGTCAGTTTTCTTGTTGCCATACAGTTGGGAGTAAACGATTTGGAAACACTCCTCTTTCTCTCTGTCCCCATGCATATTGTTCTGTGTGGAAGTTTAACTTCTGATAGGGTGGTCTTGGCCTGACACATCCTTAAGATATTCACCATCATCCTGCCTGCTTTATTACCATGGCAATGTTATTTGTTATCAAGTTGTGCTAAGAGATATGGGCCCTCATTCTGACCTTGGCGGTCTTTTCGCAAGACCGCCGAGTTACCGCCGCGGTAAAGACCGCCGACCGCGGCGGTATGCCGCTGTGCGCATTCTGACCGCTGGGAGCGTTCCGCCGGAAAACCGCCAGCAGCCACACTGGCGGTCGGCGGGAAAGTGGAGACTGGTCAACCTCCACCGCCACGCCAGCAGAACACCGCCCACAGAATTACGACCCACATTTCTGTGTGGCGGTCTTCTGTTGGCGGTCTTCTGTTGGCGGTCACCTCCCCATGGCTCCTGTCACCTCCCGGAGGACCAACGCACAAGGTAAGTTGATCGTCCGTGAGGGGAGGGGGTGGGGGGGTGTTGTGTGATGTGTGCGTGCATGGGGGTGTGCGTGTGAGTGTGTAGAGGGGGTGTGTGAGTGCGTGCATGCGGGCGGGGAGTGCTGCTGTGCCTATGGGCAATGTGTGTAGTTCGGCGGGTGCGCATGTCGGCATGTATGTGTGCGGGTATGTGTCCCCGTTGTGTATGTGTGTGTGTAGGGGGTGTGTATATGTGCATGTTGGGGGTGTGTGCATGTCGGGGTGCGTGTATGTGCATGTCGGGGTGGGGGTGGGGAGGGGGTTCGTACCACCTCTGGGGGGTGGCAGGGGGGTGGAGGGTGTGGGGGGAGGACTCGGGGGGGCAGTGGGGGGTGGGGGAGACCCCTATCAGTGCCAGGGAAGGAATTCCCTGGCCCCGATAGTGCCTACCGCCATGGTTCGCATGGCGGTTCCCGAACGCCAGAAACCGCGGCGGTAAGCAGGGTCATGATACCGTTGGCGGTCTTGGGTCGACCGCCGGACCGGAGTGCGCAGACTCCAGCCCGTCGGTCATGACCGCCGTGGCTGTCGGAGTGGGGAAGTGGCGGTCGGTCGCGGCGGTGACCGCCGCGGTCAGAATGCCATTTTTAATACCGCCGGTCTGTTCGCGGTCCGACCGCCGCCTCTCCGCCGACCGCCAAGGTCAGAATGAGGACCATGATGATCTATTAGTTTTGAGGGTTCGAATTTGGCCACAGATCATAGAATTTTCCTCCATATTTTGGGGGAGAGGGTCATCTTGTGTTCCTTTTCAAGACTTTTGAGTTCTGCACCTAGTTTAGGATGGAGTTCCCCCCAGACCTTTACAAAATGAGCAGCCTCTGCTTTGAAGGTACCTTGAAGGACCACCTTTAAGATGCCCCAAAAGGTGGATGTGCTCACCTCCCTGATGCATTATGTTGATGGAAATCTTCAATTCCCTTTTTAACATTATTCACTGTCACTAGATCTGGGTCCCGGGCACCTACTCATTCAGAGTGCAAGTGACTGGTCCATGTTTGGAGAGTGTGATCATCTGTCAGGTTGGGAAGCAATTGCTTATCTTGAAGGATATAGCCAAGTGTATATTTTATGAGCTCCCATGAAATATGAGTAGTCTTGGGTTAGAGGATGGCAAGTTCCCCTTGCATCGACAACCCATGTCTTTCAGCAGTATCCTGTCTGCTGGAGACAAGGCTATTGAGCTTCCCCTTTCCATTTGGTTGATGTCCAGCTTGGGGTCAAAGACTAAATAGAGATGTCCACCAAGGATTAGTGGGGCAGGGACCAAGCCAAAATTGCACAAAGTGAATCTGTAAGGAATGGCTCCTGCTGCTGGTTGAGGCTGTAGACAGAGGCTAGAGTGTTGGGCTAATCCCTCAGCGAGTGCTGCAAGCCACCCCATGTCACATAGTTATCTCATTGTGTTTCTTCTACTACAAAGGAGCAGTGACTATGTAAGAGGATGCCCAATCCTGCTGTCCTTCTGTGGCCAGAGGGGAAAAATTGGCCCAGGTAATCTTTACATTTCAAGAGGAAGTGATCTAGTTATAGCAGGTGGGTTTCCTGTAAAAACCCTATATACACCCAAAGTAAGGCCAATTCACGGAACATAGAAAGTTGCTTAGTGGAGTTGTTGAGGTCACAGACATTGTAAGTGAGAATCTGAAGGCTATTAGCAGTGTGTGAGGTGTTGGCTTAGTATTGTGTATGATGTGGAGGGCCTGCACGGGTAAGGTCGGAGGTTGATGACTGTTCCCTCCCTCATGCCAAATCTCCCCTTAAAAAATATAAACAAGAAAAATAAACAGAAAAATAACATATAATCATTTGAAATGGATGGCATAAAGTGAATATCCTTCTCTGTGGGGTCACAGATCTACACTATCAGTTCGGTATGCAACAGGAGCTGAGTCTCTAGGGGAGAAAGCTACTGTGAAACCAAGTCAAGGACATCACCTTCCCAGGACGGTCATGCCCCAGGCAGACCCACCTGCCGACTAAGGTCCTGGGTGTGATGATCTCCGGGGTTACACTGATGTAGTCTCATGCTCTGGGGTAGGTATCAGCAGTAGCTGGGTATTGGTCTGCGCACTTCTGGGGACTTGTCCCAGTGCTGATTTCCAGTCAACTATTATTTGTTCTTGTTTAGGAAGGTTTGGCCTGAGGCCCCGTCACAATTGCGACTATTCTTGGTTCCTTTGGGGTGTGATTCTTCTGGCAGGCCACCTTCAATCTCTGGGAGGGTGAGGTTTAGGTGAAGAGTGAGCACTTGTCAAGCCTCTTTTAGTGACTTAAGGGACCAGTGTTCACCTTGGCACACAACCATTAGATAGAAGGGGTTTTCTCAGAGAAATATGATAACTAGGTGGAATGACCCCAGTTTGATCGATGATGTTTGTGATAAATCCAGGAATATTTGTATAGCCTCCCTGGTGTAACAGATTGGGCAGCCATGTCTGGCTCCCCCCACAGTTGCCACTTAAAATTGACGGAAACAGACCAGAATGCAGTGACAGGCAGTAATTTTAAGAGGGGGGTGGTAGGTTACACACGCACACATAAACCTCACTCACACCCATTAATTCACACATGCACTCACAAACACATTCACATCACTCACTAGCAAATACACATATATTCACACATGCACTCACTCACTAAACATTAAAAAAAACTAAAAAACTTACCTCAGCAGCTCTGACAGGGAAGCCTCAGAGGTTCCAGGGGGGTTGGGACTGCTGCCTTCCCTCATTGGCTAACCTAAGGTCAGCCAACGAGGAAAGGCAGCAGTCTGACCTCGTCACAGAGTGGAATTTAGTCAGTGAGACTGCTGACCCCCCCACTCTGTGACAAGGTATCACTGATTGACACTTAGGCCTGGGTGCTTCAGGGCTTAAAACTGAAGCGCCCAGGTCTGAAGCAATTTGTGACATTCCCCCTCATCATGAGGGGGAGGGCCTCAATGCACCTTGGCTAGGCTGAAGCAATGGTACAGCTTTTTCAGAGCCTCCTGCTTCTCCTGGAGCACTATCAATTTGTCATTCATTGTCACTAGGCTGAAACAATATTCCTAAAGGTTAAAGGTGCTTTCATCCTGGGTCATCTCTAGGTGGTCAACTCTGGTCCCCTTATAGCTCTATAGCTATAGTTTGTTCTTGAGATCTTCTCGGACAGTGCCCAGCTCATTCTTAAATTCCTTGAAAATCTGGACCATGGCCCTTTTCAGGGGGGTCTCCCCAAGGCTGCAGGATCTAGGTCTGGGTTTGTCACTAGTTGCATCAGAGCATTAGTGGTTGGATCCCCTTTTTAGGAGGAAAGAACCTAGAAGAGTTCTTTGAGGTGCTTAGCGGCCATGCAGTCTGTGTGATCACCTACAGCATCAATTGATGTTTCTGCTTGAGTCTGAGGTAGATCCTTCTTGTGTAATCTACTCCTGTATGTGATTGACACTGGTGTCTGGGGACTCCACAGCCAGGTTCTGCCCATGTACTGATGCTGGGTAGGTGAATGGCGAGTAAGGAGAAGGCTCTCCGCCTCATGGGGATCTCCCCTAGCCAGAATTAAATATACACCAGGGCACACCAAAGTAGTCCAAGGAATTAATAAAAAAGTGGAGAAATAAGTTCAAAGTTCAAAATCTGTTCAATAGTCGATGGAGGTTTATTTCTGTATGAACAACAGTACATCCAAAACAGCCTGGTACATCCAAAATAGCCGACATGTGTGTCGTCACATTGACTTTTTCAAGGCTGTACAGCAAATCAATAGAAATAGAGGATGACAATAAGGATGTTGTGAACAATAATAACAGGCATTTTGCCTCAATGTTAAGAGAAAAACATAATGGAGATGAAAGAAAGAAAAGGGGAGAGCCGAGAGGAAAAAGATAATACTGATATTTGTGCTCCCCTATGTATGAAGTGCTATTAGTGTGAAAGGTCGTTACTATTGAACCACTGTCATACAAGAGGAAACCAATGCCAGCTGCACTCAAAGCTCCTCGTTCCTCTCTTGGCTGTTTCTATGCCCAGTGAAAGGGGAAATGCACAAATTGTGTTGTCTCTCCTCAGGCACATTTGAAGGGGGAAACCTATTATATGGGACTCCTCCCCCATAGGCGATAGTACACCTGGAGGATAGCTCATTGTATGTGTACAGGCTGCCAGCTGTTGCTGTGTAGCTGCATTCCTCCCTGTATGCCACTGCAGGGACCGTCACTTGATGGGTAGGGTGGACTGAACCATCACCCACACTGCAAACTGGGCCCGATCTTGTGTCTTCTGTTCCCCTTTTTGGCCCTGGCATGGCAAGTTACCACCTTGTGAAGCGGGCCCATGGTCCCCCATCGAGATGGGTTGTGGCACACTTCTCCCGGAGTCAGGCAGAAATCCAGTCACCCTGTGGTGCCTCACTGTGCTATTAAATGTCCGTAGGCTGAGACAGAGGCCACCACTCTGCTGAGTTGATCTGGGGTGGCTGTCGCAAGATCAAACCCCCAGCTGTGCACCATCACAAGTGTCCCCCCAGCATCATGGAGCACTGCTCTGCAATTCTTGACCTTCCTTGATTAGAATGGAGTCTTCCATTCGTCCAAACCCGCCTAGAGCAGGCCACTCAATAGTCATGCTTTACCTGTCTAGCACGTAGCCATCTTACCTGCATTGCGGTTGGACCACCCAGGTCCTGCTGCAGTTGAAGCATGGTGCCCTCCAGCTAGAGGGAGCCCCCTGATGTAATGCAAATTTCCCACAGCTGGAGGGCTCCTGGGGGAAGACATCAATCTGGCTCCGTTCCTTGGCGAGCACTCGCGACTTAATCGTCCATCTTGGTCTTTGCCACGCTTCCGCCTCCCGAATAAGTTAAATTAACTTTAATTTATTTTTTAAGCTTTAACATCTGACTATCTATATTGAACAGCATGTTTCAGCAAACCACTCTGAGGAAATCAATATATATCTCATTTATATCGAGATTGTTATTTAACACTTTTACAAATTCAACATTGCATCAAAGCCTTACCTGAATGCAGACCATCAAACTAATCTTGACGCAAACTGCATGAAAACATATTGGGCCAGATGTAGCAAAAATCCAATATGCGAGTTGCAAATTGCGAGTCCTTCCGACTTGCAATTTGCAACTCGCAAATTGGTATGCAGAACGGTGTCTCAGACACCGTCTGCGAGTCGGTATGGGGTCGCAAAGACCCACCTCATTAATATTAATGAGGTGGGTCGCAAATTGCGGCCCCATAGCAACTATGGGCACTCGCAAACATGGAGGCCTGCTGTAGTCAGCAGACCTCCATGTTCGTGACTGCTTATAAATAAAGCAGTTTTTTTTTTTTTAAGTGTAGCCCGTTTTCCTTAAAGGAAAACGAGCTGCACTTAAAAAAAAATCCGAAACCTTTAGTTTCGGTATTTTTTCAGGGCAGGTAGTGGTCCCTTGGACCACTACCTGCCCTGAAAAAATAGTATTGGGTCCATTCGCACAGGGGAAGGGGTCCCATGGGGACCCCTTCCAATTTGCGAGTGGGTTACCATCCACTTGAAGTGGATGGTAACTGCGATATGCGGTCGCAAATGGTATTGCATGCCACACCGAATCGCAAATAGGAAGGGAACACCCCTTCCTATTTGCGATTCTGAAATGCATATTGCGAGTCGGTCCCGACTCGCAATATGCATTTCTGCATAGCAAAGAGGCATTTGCGCCTCGTAAACGGCGATTTTCGCAGTTTGCGACGCGCATATCCTTTGCTACATCTGGCCCATTCTCTTAACTCTAAAAGATTTTTTCCACTGCATAATCCCTGTGCATCTATTTTTTGGCACTTCAACCATCTAAAAAAACATATTGCTGCAATTTGATGAAAAAGAAAACATAAAAAACTCTAAAATGCGCACATTCTCCTTTTAACGTTTGATTGAGACATTTGTTGGTGCAACATTCCCCTAAACCCTTAATAGAAGCAGTAAATCTACTCGTGGTGTCAGTATTTCCCACTTGAGTGGGTTATTTCGCACAACATTCTCTGTTTTACCTAATTGGAATGGGCTGCACCAAATATATAAACAATCACTTGTCATTTTTTCTCTAAGGCATATTTTTTGTATTGGTAGGAACATAAGTTCAGTTACTGAGCATTTTGCATATCTGCAGACTTCGCACATTGTTGTATTAACCGCAAACAAGTTGCTAATAGAATTTTCCACTTGCAAGCAGTCTTATAGATTTCTGCTATTTTACAGCACATCTCCAAGGACCGCTCTGAATCTATATTAATTTCCTTTCTGGCAGTTATATGGCTGAGCATGAACTGTACTATTTCACTTTTAATCTGTCAGTAATTTAGTAATGCGAAAACTAATTGTGCACTGTTATTAATGGAAATCTGTCGAAGGAAAAATAAAATCAATGCGCTTTTAGACTGCATTAAAGAGACGTGCTCTATTATATCGGCTGATGATGATCTGCAAATAACTTGTTTAGGTCAGTCCCGTGATTAGATCATACGCAATATTTAACTCATTCGAGTTACTGTTAGTGGATTCTGTATACACATTTTAGAATTAGGTGGTCAGGACTTAATTTCGACTTTATACTCCTGTAGTTCTCAAACGGTTCGAGATCTACAATTGTGGTGCGTAATGCGGTATTTATTTGTTATCTTAAATCGTCCAGAGATGTTTTGTTACTAGGATTTTTTGTTACTTCCTTAAATGCCTTCTCATCTTGATGGACCTGAAAAATCCCATGAATGGCAGAGCCCATATTACACTTGTGCACCCAATTTCGTTCGCCCACACCACCCCAGCAGCTTGAAGTTACCAAAGGGGCAGCAGATGCTTGTGCAATCTTTTCTGTAATACAAATCATGCCAACGCTACCTGCGCATCCTCACAGTCTCAAAGGACTGTTTCCTTTGCTGTATTACAAATACGGGTGCAAACGGACTGTGCAACAAAGAGGTGGTGCATAGCCAGTGCACCCCACTCGTGGCACCCCATAGAATATGAAAAGGGGCTCCCCAGTCATTTACAAGCAGGTGGGTGCAGTTATTAAATGCACCTTCTTGCAGGAAGGGGTATGCACCATTTTTATAATTAGGCCAGATGCCACCTGCACAGTGAGAGGCAACTGATTGCTCCAAACAGCTAGTCTGTCTTTCACTAATTTGATGTTCACAGTGCAGGTTCTGGTTCATGCCTTTATTGGGAGAAGCACATTTGTTGTGATACAGTGTACTGTCCCAGTCTGCACTTAGAGCACACAATTAAATATTCAGCGAGGTGTAGAGTGAAATATTGTATCAAAATACAGCTACTGGAAGCATTAAAAATGGAAAAAGTGCATAACATTCTTCTCGCTTATGTAGTAGGAATTTCCACAATGTTGAAAGCATCTAGGCCCATATTTATAAAAAATTACGCGCAACTGTGCTACTGTAGTTGTGTGTCATTTTTCCTAACGCGAGCTAACGCCATTGCCTACTACCATCCTTGTGCCATGTTTAAGAAATGACTCATGATGGCGCTAAAGAATGGTTAGCGTCTCAAAACAAGACGCTAGCTGGTGATGGATGGCATTAGGGGATATGATGCATTTGGGTAAAAAATGATGGTTGGCTGATTAGCAGCAAAATATCTGCAGCTAGTCAACCTAGCATCATTTTTTGATGCACAAGCAGCTAAAAAACAAGCATTTACAATGCATCGGGTCTCGCGTTTGCTCATGTTAGAGCTGATCGCGTTGTAAACTCCTAACCCGACTTTTCACCTATCGGGCAAAAGTGCATTTATGTACATATCCCAAAAAAGTGAAATCAAGTATGTAAAGCGCTCGACTTCTGCCAAGCGAGATCGGGCTCGTAAATTAGAGAAAAAAAAGTCCACGAGCCCGATGGAAAACAGCGAGCCTCGCATGTTTTCTGTACTTGGTCGCAGCGCTGGAGGAGGGCTAGCCACCGGAAAAGGCATGACATATGCGTGCCTTCGACTAATGAAAGCAAGCAGATTTTATTAGGGAAGCCCACCAACCAATAAAAAACACTGACGTGAAGTTGACAGGGCTCCGAGCCCTTTTCTAAATACAAAAGAGTCTCCCTGCTAAATGCATGCGCAAGCGCATGCAACGCAGGCTCGACCCTAATGACTCCTGTTTAAATATAGACAGGAGTCATTCCCACAACCCCAATGCCCACCACAGGGGACCAGTGTCCGGAGGACAACCCCAACATACCCAGTGCCGGTCAGGAGGCCCCATGTAAGGGCCCCTCAGTGGCATACCATACACATACACTTACCTTTGGATGGGCTCCCTCCTCCAGTAGTGTCCTTGTGGTATGGGTGGTGGTGATGCTGGAGGTTAGGGTGGGCATCTATGTGCCCATTCCATGGTGTTTCCCCATGGAAATGGGCCTACCAGCACTTTAAAGCCTGGTCTGACCAGGCATTAAATAATGACGCTAATCGGGGTTAGAGCCTTTCGTTAGGGCCCCCTCCTAGGTGAACATTGTTTCAGCATCGGAAGTTAAATATGGTCATGGGGGGCTAGCATAATTTTTATGAAGGGAATGCCTACCTTGCATCTCATTGTTGCTATGGTGGATTGGCGCTTCCTAAAAATGGTGCTAACTCCAATATTTTGACGCCAGACGGGTCTAGCGTCAAAATATGAATACCGAGTAAAGTTTGCGCCGCTTTAGCATAAAAAAAACTGATGGTACGGTGACGCTAATTTTCCAGAAATATGACTCCTAGTGCTGCTTCTTCCTCCTCCCTTTTACATTGTAGTAAAACTAGACAACCTTTGTTTTAAGGTTCTTTGGGTCAAGGCATAGCAGACATGGGCAAAATTAGTAGGAATTTGCTTGCTTCCTGCAGATGCAGACCAGATCTTAGAGTTCCCTGTCTACAGGAGCGCAGCCCCGGGTAGGTCTCCGTTCAACTCCAGGAAGCACAAAAATATTACTCTCTTGGTATTGAGGCTTGCATACTCCTAGGAAGCCCATACTCTGGGATGGGATGGGCGACTTGCTGACTAGACTGACTATGACGGGCAGTCCACATAAGTAAGTGACCGACCAGTACTTACTTTTTTCGTATTAGCATAGGAGAAGTAGTAGTAGCGGTCCTGAAGAAGAGTCACCGGATCAATAGTGACCACTTAGACGCGAAACATGTTGACCCAGCATCACAGGATTTGGGGCTCTACTTATTTTCCTCTAGTGGAGTGCAGCTGAGCATTATCTCGACCAGCACTCCTCGTTTTACTTTTAATCTTGGCCTTAACCTATTTCTGAATTATTAAATATGATGTCTATGGTTCTGAGCCAATTTCAACTTTCATTTCTTCCTCTCTCCTACATACACCGATAGCCAGTATTCATCCTTGGCCTGACTAATTCTGGTAGATGATCTCCGGTTAAGTACCACCACCTTTAAAAGGTGTGGCCCGTCAGACATTGCAGCACCGGTCTGACGAGGAGGCTGCCCAGTGATGAAGCTTGACATCCTATTGGGTGTGTGAGGGCTCTCCCAAGCCACTGACTATCATTTGCCCTGTGCATATCTGTATTTCTTTTCATTTATGGAACAGTGTACTTTGTAAATTTTTCATTAGTTGTATTTGGGAGAGTGTACACTGGACCAATAAGCTCCCTGTTCCCTCCTTTATTGTAATGAGTTGAATAGTAGCCCTTTAGTGATAATAACACTGGAAACCATTAAATTGTGTGACTAAGACATATCTTTGAGAGGTCCTGTCCATTTTTGAGTTAGGGCAAGGTTTCTTAAGGCCATGAAGGCTTTGTATAGGTCCCCAAGTGCTCAAGTTGTAGCTAATGGCAATCTCACACCTATTTTAGGATAGCAAGATGAACAAGGCAGGCATGTCTCAATACCCCATTAATATTTGAGATGTTTATTGAACCACTAGCTGAGATGTTAATCTGGACCAAACTCAGATTCATTTTTCTTGTAAGAGGTTTGGTAGTAAGGTTACGCTGTATGCTGGTGACCTGACAAATCATATCAGAGATTCTGTTAGAACCAAACCCTAAGCTAATGGCTCTGGTGTGTAGCTTCTAACTAATATCAGGCTATTTAACTTATCTAAACCACAGCTAATAGTATTGAATGAGTGCTATGTGGGTCAGTCAGTAAGCAAGAGATAGGATATCTGGCTGTAACGATTACCAAATACCAAAACATAATTTGAATAAGGCTAAAAAGTAATTAGATAGAATTTTGAAAAATTAGTAGTGCCCTCCCTACACTCTGTATGGGTATGTTAATTTGATAAAGAAGCTTATAACACCTAAGATTACGTTCTTATTGAATACCATTGCATGACATTTCAATAGAAGAAGCAGTACTAAAATACAGAGTATGGTTATCAGCTTCATCTGGGCATCCAAGGGTGTTAGATTTCTTTGTAAAAAAGGAAGCCTATTTTTGCCTGACATCAAAATATCTAGACCAAATTAAAAAAGATCTACATGTTTTAGCAATACTAATTGATATATGTAAGGAGAACATTATTTATAAATTCTCTTGCCTGAGGTTTTGGAAAAAGTTTCCTCTGAAAGTCTTAAGTTGATGTGGAGATGTGGCACAACATAAAAACAATGTTAGGATAAGAATACTAGTGAAACTTTTCCCAAATCTGGCATTCATCAGGGTCTCTGGATGGTTTAAAGGATGCACTTAACATGCCTTTGCGGAAGGGTGGGCTTTGGAACCAGGGCCAGCTTTTTAATAGAATAATACTAAACACCTGCATGAACTAAATAAAATCATGGCTTTATCTCTGTCAAGGTTTAAGTATGTACATATGATATCCTAGATTTCTCAAAGATTATGCCTCACCAATTGATAGGGTTATATGGGTTTGTATGCCCGTTTGACTTTATCTGGAAAGATTTCAGATGGCCAAAGCGCAGGTTGTGGTGTTCATAATAATGCCTTGATTTGGCCTTGTCCGCATAGTATGTGCTCAGAGCATCTGATGGCAGTATAAAGACATAAGAAAAAAACACATCACCACTTTCAACTCAAAAACACAATTTTGCCATATTTTGGATATTTACTTGGACCACTCCTGAGTAAATCATAAACCTTGGGTACTGCTCTAATATTCAACATCTAGGAATAATGGAATAAGATAATGACTTAAAACAGGATGCATATGTCAAAATCACTATACTTTCTTTGGCTGGGCAATGAAATTGACCCCTAATTAAAAGAAACATTGGAAGTAATCCTTTAGCACAATCACCCATATGAGTATACTATAACTAAGATTTTCAAGATCAAATTCATTTTATTTTCATACAAACCATTTAGACATTGAAAAAAAACTCTCCACTAACCACACAAAAGCCAGATGATAGTTCCTTCATTTTCAAATAAAAGGCACCAAGATAAAAAAAGAGCAACAGCCAAATAAGAATAGTTGAAAATGTATACACAAGCAAATAACATGTGTATCAATATCCTTCCAAGTAGAAGTTTTTGAGGTTCCTTGTGACTCTTTTGCTACATTTTCAACTATGCTCCCTATACCGTCTGTGCTGCAAAACCCTTTGTGTGAAGTTCATTTGGATAGCTGGGCAGCCAAGGTGTGTTCCATTCAAGTTATTTTTTTGAAGTTTTATAAAGCGTGAACAAGACCTACTGGGACTCAAAGCCTTTACACGAGAACAGTATACAAATGTATTCAAGTGCAAATGTTATGACAGGAGAACTAATGCTGGTTCTTTAATCAGATAAATGGGTTACAACTGAAAAGAAGCATTTACCCGGACATGGAGTGAAAGGCTACCTTAGACTTCTAATATATTTCTGTCATTCATTTCCCTATCATCCTTACAAGTCAAAAGCAGTGTATGAAAGTGGATACCTATTTGTGGTGGGCAACCACTCAAAGTCGTATAATTAACCTGAGCTCAATTCCCTGGTAGCTGTGGCAGAGAGGAGAGAGGCTGAACTTAGGGTAATGTGTAAAGTATTTATGCAGTACTAAAACATTAATAAAGATAAAGGGCCAGATGTATGAAAGCATTTTGTATTCGCAAACAGTACGAATGCCCGTTTGCGAATGCAAAATGCCATTTCAGAATGTGTGAAAGACATTCTGAACGCAATTTTAAGGTATCGCTAAAATAGCGATTCCTTAAAATTGCGACGCTGTTTAGAGAGTCGCAAATTGCGACTCTCTAAATAAGAAATCGTAAATAAGGAATCCTTATTTGTAATTCCTTAGCACATGTATGAAGCAATTCCTAAATTCGATTTGGGCATTTAGGAATCGCTATTTACCACCAAGTTGAACTTGGTGGTCACCATGCGCAAATTTAAAAAATGCATTTAAAATGCATTTTTAAAATGTACTTGTAAAGCACACATGCCCTTTTGGCATGTGTGCACCTTTCATGGTGAAAAAAATAATTTTGGGGTGCAGCAGAGGGGGTCCTAGGCCAACAGCACCCTGGGGTTTTGCATTTCTGAAATTGTGATTTCTAGTTAAGAAATCGCAATTTTGGAAATGCAAACAATTCGCAGAAATGGGCCAACAGGCCCATAGGTGCGAATGGGGCCGGTATCGCAATTTGCGATTCGGTAATAGCATTTGCGATTTTTAAGAAATCGCTAATATCGATTCGCAAATGTGATACATGGCATTTTGCGAGTCGGAAATAGCAATTTCGCTGAGGGAGCTTATATGGTCAAGTATGCAGAATAGTAAGCTTGCCTAGAAAGCATATGCCATTAACCTGCAGACCGGAGCTATCCACCACACCCTCTCTGCAGATGGGGAAAAGCCATAGATACCCAATGGACCATCATCCCACCAGTCCAGCAAATCCATCCTCTCCAGCAACCTCAAAAACAATGCCACCAATCTATCAAATGGATCCTCAATGGCACCAACACAGTCGTCCCAGCAGGGAACTCCACCTCCAGAAGATCCATCAAGCCCACAAGGTGGGAATGCAAAAGGCTAGAAAGACCGTGGTGCAGTAGCAGGGATCTCTGAACAAGTATCATCCCACCTTAGAGAAGTTTAAGAGGTCACCCTACTCAGCTGCATCGAGGAAAGCACCAACCACCTGAAGGAACTCTTTAAGACCATTAAAGAGTTCTCCTGTGAGGCAGCCATCGAAAATACAATCCAACTCAATCAGACCCTCTCTAATTCACTAGCCGGCTACTTCCATGACAAAATCTACAGCCATCTACAGAAACTTGCACCCCCAACCCAACAGCATCAAACACCTACTTACTCCATCTGGGAACTCCGCCAGCCACCTAATCACCAACTGGAAGCCACTATCCGTCCAGGAAATAGCAGCTCTCTTGACTTTGACCCACTCTGGCGCACCCAAAGGCCCACATTGCCTCATCAACCTGGGCCAGAAGGAAACCAGCAGCATCCTCTTTCCCATCATCATCACCTCCATTAAGACTGCCACCATCCTGAAGCATGGAAGCAAGCAGAGGTCAAGCCACTCCTCAAGAAACCTTTTCACTGACCCCAGCCAGCTTACAAATTACCACCCAATGTCAATGCTCTCCTTCCAATATAAAGGCCTGGAAAAAGACATCAACAAACAGCTCTCTGAACACCTGGAAAGACACAACCTACTAGACTCCTCCCAATGCAGCTTCCGCTCCAACTACAGCCACAAGACCCCCCTTATCTCCTCTACGTCTGAGGACATCAGGTCCATCCTCTGCCATGGAGAGAAGGCAGCCTTGATCCTCCAAGAGCTCTCTGACATGTTTGTCACCATCCCCCACTACACCCCCACCTCCAGACTCCACCTCATTGGGATCTGAAGCAACACCCTCAAATGGATCCATACCTTCCTCACACGCCGCAACTAGAGGGTCCGCCTCCCACCTTTCACCTCACAACCTAAGAGCAATATATTCAGCATCCTGCAGGGATCCTCTCTAAGCCCCACCATTTCCAACGTCTATGTGATGCTGTTAGACGAGATTGTTTGCTCCCACGGACTCAGCATCATCTCACTCGACGATGACACCCAACTCATACTTTCCCTCTCTGACAACCATTCCACTCCAAGAGGCAGAAGCAACCCCTCCACTTGTGACAACTTCTGGTGGACCGCCATACTCAGACAGCACCAAACCCTGACTGACCAAGCCAGCAATCTCAGAATCATCATCGACAGCAAACTAACCTTCAAACAACAGATGAATGCAGCAGCCTCCTCCAGCATCCACAACTTCTGCATGCTATGGAAAATCTTCAGATGGACACCATTGAAACCTGAAAGACGGTCACCCAAGCCATCAGCACCAGCAGACCGGACTATGGGCATGCCCTCTACAACTTACTCCCTTCCCAGCTCCTCCACCAGCTCCAGACAATCCAGAGCGCAGCAGCAAGACTCATTCTTGACCTCGCCAGAATGACCCACATCTCCCCCCACCGCAGAGGTCTCCACTGGCTGCCTGTGCACAAGAAGTGCAAATTCAAGGTTCTCACCATCGCATACAGAGTCCTCCTCAACATCCGACCCAAACTCATAAATCAAAGACTCTCTTTCCAACAACCCACTATGGAACTACATTCAACAACTCTCCTGCTCGCTCTAGTCCTGAGAGTTCGATTCAGCAGAGGGGGCTTCTTCTCCCACCTCGCTGTCAAGATCTGGAACAACCTCCTCTCACACCTGTGCACCTCTCACACCCTTCTTAACTTCAGGAGAAAGGTCAAGACATGGCTCTTTGAGGAGTAGCTACGGATTCACAGTGACATCCCTTAGCACCTGGATACCCTCCCTGGGTGTTAAGCCGCACTTTACAAATCTAATGATTGATTGTTTGATCGATTGAACTTGATAAACTCTGTGGCCACTCAAGAAATCATTGATCTGGACCTTCCACCAAAATTATGTTCTAAGTTGCTTGCATGAAATGCAAGACTGGGGTTCGCTAATGACAAACAACAGGATCTATCAGCAAAGGACCATGCAAATCTCTGTCATTCCAATGTGAGAGCTACCTATTTATCTTTCCCCATGAGTCTCAAGCTGAAAAAAGACCTAATCAGGCTAAGATGCAGAGTTATACCCCTAAATGCCTACAAATATGGACGATTGAAAGAGACAGAAGTCTTGAACTGTAGGCTGTGTAATTACAAATTCAAATCATTGTTGAATGTAGTTTGTGTGTGTAACAAATTGAAGAACTTAAAGCACTAATGCTTAACGACAGTATTTGACCACCCAGGAATTAGACAATGTCAAAATGCAATAAAAACATTTCTAAGTGGGTCATATTTCCAGTTAACTGCGAGATTTTTTTAATTCTTGAAGGAGCTCTATACAGTGCCTGGCATTATGGCACTCCACTACACCCTGAATCAGGGAAAACAGCCCTAACAACCAATTACAAAAACAAGGCTGTTCTAGCCAGCATGAAACAGAATTGTGTGTACCTCCAAGTTGCACTGGGAGTAGGTCGCACTGGAGTATAGATTCTGTGTAGATCAGGACCTGGAAGAAAGCATCTTGAGATCTTGAAGACAATGCTGAGCTTTCAGGACATGCATAGCCTGCTGCTGCCCTGGATCTTCCTGCCCATATGGCTTGAGCTAAAAGACCAGCATCAAACATTATACCATTGTTCGGTCAGCTCAGATAGCAGATTACTCGAATTCTAGTCTCCTTGGTCATACGCTGTTTTCTCCAGTTTTAACTAGTTCTTTGGAGGCCCAAATACAATAGGGGACTCCTCATTGGGACTTCCAGCTGAACATCACGTATGGGTTGCCATCAACAGCACTCTCTACCCTGATTTGCCTATACGAGCACCCGCTTTGCTTTTGTGACCCGTGGTCTGTGGGATATCATAATGTAGTGTCAAAGAGTGCACATATCATCACTGGTTACTTCTCCAGCTCCTACTGGGGCATGACATTTTCAGTGCAAAAAAATACATTAAGCAGTGCAATGAGTTCTAATTAGAAAACATGATAAAATAAAACATATTTCAAAAAGCATATGTATTTTCAATTTATGTCCAGGAGTTCATAAAAAACGATGTCTTGATTAAACTCTTTACAAATGTGATTCAATGGATGCATAGCACAATAGAAGGGAGCACAAAAACATAATTAATGCTAAGGAGTAGTTCAGGCAAGTAATATAGTTCATATTCAATATATGATGCATTTGAACTAACGCGGGTGGACTTGGCCATCATTGTTTTTTAATTTCTTTTAAGTAAGTCCTTTTGTGATCTAACAGTACATTTCCTATTTGAGATGGTATACAGGGCTTCGGTGATGCCAATTATTGTGATATCAAGGTCATGTGGCATCACTTTCTGGGATTCTGTATCAAAGGTCATATGCTGTCAATTTCTGTGGTGTGATGAGGGTCAAAGTTTATTTTATCACACTTCCTATAATTCTGGCATCTTGGCAAATTGGTGTCCATGTGTCATGCTTGAACAGAAAGACTTCCTGTTCTGGAAGTCAAAGAAGCCCTCATTTAAGGTTGAATTCCAGGTGACATGTTCCCTCAAATCCCATACAACCTAGCACATATGTTATGACACCAATAAATTGCACCCTATCAAAGCACAGTTTCATATATATGTAAGTAAATGCTGTATAAATCATACATATTACTAATTAACTAAACCTTACCTTTAATAAAAGGCGTTTTTGAATAAAACATTCTGACAGCCAACTGTCCTTAATGATGAGCATGAGACACAGGATAAATGATGGGAGGAAGAATTATTTCCCTCAATCTGGCATCATCCATTGCTGAACTCTGGATACCTACTCATATTTTTCTCATAAATTCTGACCTTTAGCTTTAAAGTATTCCATAGACCACTGATTAAGGTTTTTGATTGAGTTAATGATTGAAAACATTTAACACAATAGCCCTTAGTACCAGTAATACTGAGTGGCATTACTGGTATTACTTCATGGTCATTAAAAGTAGTAGTTACTGCATGGTTTTCGTTGGCATTACCGCTTTGCACAATTACCACGATTCTCACACCTACGTTTTAACAGGTTAGGTTTTAACTAGTGGTATTATCGTAATACCACTTGATTTTCCACTCACAAATACCACCTATTGGGAGCTGGCGATATTTGTGAGAGGCAAAACGCTTGGAATTTGATAAGAAATATTCACCTAACTGCCCAGTAATATCATGTCCTGCATTTTATTCCCAGTTCCAGGGCTCATACTTGTAATGTTAGTAAATGGCATACTAATAAGACGTTTAAATGGGAATACCGTCCGATCATGACTACTACCTTATTTTACTAGCCAACTTGGAATGAGGCCCAAAGCAGTGTTCAGCATTAACACGGGGAACATAGCTCCATTACATACAGGCGTGTAGAAGTGTTGCAGCAAAGCATATCAACTGATGAATTGCACACGGACATAAGAAGTATTAAAATAAGGTACTTTTGCCAAACCTCTACTTTTGTACCATCGCCAGCCTTGATTCTACCATATTAAAGTCAAACGGAGTAGTTATTATCGTTTGCTTTAAGCATTTATTTGTAATCTCTCCCTAGAGTTAGCAAAACTGATACATATTATATCTAGCATATTCTTAGAATGGTGCATTCAAAGACATGCTGCAGCCCTACACCATACTATGCATGGATTCCATTAAAACACCACTTAACAAGAGCAAGCCAATCACATATTTAATTTAAAACACTGAAAGCATGTTTAATGGCCTTAAGCAAAATAGTGGGGCACGTTTCTCATGGTTAGGTAACGGCATACCTCAGTTAATTCACACAGGACATGTTAGTACTATTTTATGACATGTAAATATTTTATTAGTCAAGTTTAAATTACAGAACCTTTCTAGCACACTTAGGCAAAATGACCACAACAGGACCTTCAGTGGGCTTTATTAAAACTAGCACTGCATTTTCGATCAGACCTAAAATGCCTTTTAGTAGGTGCAATGTTTTAAAGTGGCATCTTTTACACGATCACATTAAAAAAAATATGCAGAAAGCAAGCCAACTACTTTGGGGTCAAACTGAGTAAAAAGAAACGTCATTCCTATAAATGAGTCCCACGTTTACTTATGGCATATGTGATGTCTGTGTGAATAATAATTCGACAGTGTTTAGGTCATCGTGATCAAAAGACAACATATAATTCTGGAACAGAGGACTAAGTGGATGCTAAGGAAATACTCACAACTCTATCGGTCTGATTCACAATGGTAAACCTACACTTTAGTGTAAGCTACATTTTTGCTATTTCCAAGCTATGAGGCATATTTATGAACCCCTAGTCCCACCTTGCGCCACATTAACGTAATTATTTTTGAAGTTAATGTAGGCCAAGGAGGCCAAAATCCCTGCACCGTATTTACAGAGTGGAGCAATGCATGCATTGCGCCACTCTGTAACCCTTTGCACTACATTATGCCTGCGCCAGGCATAATACTGTATATGCAAAGGGGGCGTTCCCCCGTTAGGAAGGCTGAAAAAATGGCACAAGGAAATATATGAGATTTCCTTGTGCCATTTTTTATGGCACTTTTAACGCCTGCTCAGAGCAGGCGTTAAAAGTTGGCTTCCATTCTTTAGAATGGGCCCCTATGTACTCTGCAGGAATAGCGCCAACAGTTTGTACTCTGCAGAGTACATCAATAGTATCACATTGAATGACGCTATTGCCCCCTACCCTGTGCCATGGTGCGCCGTGTTTTAAACATGGCACACACATGGTGGTGGTAGGGGGGCGTTAAGGGGCGCAGGGAAAGTGGCTTTGCACTTAGTGCAGGACCACTTTCCATAAATCTGCCCCTATGAGTTTATAGTAAGTTTAGGATTGCAGAGAATCCGCAGACAGGACAGAGAACTACACGCATAAAAATGCAGGCCAAGTCTCTATCGTCTTCACTGCACAAGCAATTTTTTCTGAACAAGACACCTATTTTTGACTTCCTTCCTTTCCCATCTCCCCTCTTATCTTCCCCCACCCAGCATCTGCCGCCATCTCACTTTTACCACCTGTTTAGGGCAGATGATAAAGGTAAGCATTAATCTCGCCAGAAAAAGGAGAACAGAGCACGGATATTGGCTGGTAAACCTGGGTCCGCATGGTTATTTCTAATTTTGTGGGTGGCTTAACTCATAATTGCACAGTGCTGGTGGGGTGATGTGGTATGGTAACCTTAATTCATAAGCGGAGTGTGCACCCCACCAGTTTTGGTCAACTCATAATTAGGGCCTCATTTGAAATCTGCTGAATTGCTCAACACATGGTGTTCCCATGTTACTCTCTCTGAAACGTATAACTTTCAACAATTTCTGAAAGCCCAAGCTGAGCCTCATGTAGATGAAACCATTTCACACTTTCAGGCAAATGGATGGCTGTATGAAACTATTCGAATGAAAGTTATAATCATTGCTATTAAGGATTTGAATTCTGCTCTTGATGCAAATAGATGCATTATGGCCCTAGTTATGAGTACTCCAGGTTTGTGTGTTTAAGAATTAATCACACTTGGTAAATTCCAATACCACACGTTTCTGGAATTTAACAGTTCTGACAAATTGCACCTATCGCCCCATGAAATAGGGAAATATGTGTGAATTTTGGTTCATTATACATCAAAATTCGCAAGCACTGGTATTAACCTTGCATTTCATTTTCTTCTTGTAAATTTCAACAGATTTTGAATGCAAATGTTTGCTTGGAGAAAGTTATGGGGGATCTGGCATTGCTTTGGATGTGGGATTAAGGGTAGGAGTAGCTGGGCTGCCTCCTAACTTCACTCCTACCTTCCTCCATACACAACTTCAGAAAAAAGCTCGTTAAGCCATTCGACAAGGTTAAGAACGAGCTGGGGCAGTAAACGTTACCTCTAGAACCTCTCTGAGCCACACTCACCAGATAAATCTTGTCATGGACCTGGCCGGAGCTACTAATCTCTCCCAGGCCTATCTGGTATATGTGAGTGTATGACATCGCTAGGGATGTCATACGTGTATGCATGATTTGGCCTAGAAGTGAGCATCGGGCCCTCTTTCAGGAGTTAGCTACTATACAGAAGACATTGAGCACTGGTAAATTTATTAGCACCACCCATACCACAAAGAGGAACTGGAGGGGCCTAATATTATTGACATATATGCATAACATGGTAGTCCTGGGGATGCCTTCTTCATGACATGTATACATTTCAATAGAGTGGCAAAGAGGCTATTTATATATGGCTAAACAGTCTTCCAATATTTGCTATATTTGCATAATATTATATTATTAATCCATAATTAAAAGATGGGTGAAGGAATTCCATCTTGTAAAAAATATATTTTTGATAATCAGTAGGTCTCTAATGACCCAGGCCTTTTGGAATTTGCTGCCTGGAGGCCTTTATGAGAGGTTATTAAAGGGGATCATTGGATGAACAAGAATGGATGTTGTGAAGTGTATCATCTCTTCCATCTCAGACTTTTTCTCTGTAATTTTGATAGTCTACAGACATGTAATAAAGATATGTGTTTAAGCATTCGCAGCTCTAGTTTCTGAAAGGTCTAACATTTCCATTTTGTCATGTGCATATTGTGTGACCTTTATACTTGGATTAAATAGTTACATCAAATATTTGTTTTAGATTGGTGGAGGGATGGGATATTTTGGATATTGTTTTGCATATTTTTCCTATGCTTCTCGAGAAGCTGTGGGAACATTCTTGATAGAAAATGTAACATTATGTGATTCTTAGACCTGTCAGCCTTAAGGTGATCTTCCCTTAAATGTTTTGCCTACTTTGCTGCACTTTTGCTAATCTGTTTTTGATGGCCTTAGGACTCTGGGCACTTTACCACTGATAACAAGTGCCAAAGTGCATGTTCTCACTCTACTAAAACATGGTGACATTGATATATTCACAATTGCCATATTTAATTTACTTACACGTCCCTAGTAAAGTGCACCTTAAGTTTCCAGGGCCTGTAAATTAAAAACTACTAGTGAGTCCACATCACTGAGTGTGCCACCTACTTAAGTAGCCCTTTAAGCATATCTCAGGGCTACCACTGCAGAGAATGTGTGTATTGTTTGACTCCCATGTTCTATTAGCATTCAAAACACGTTGCCAAGCCTTAGACTCCCTTGTTGTTGCACATAAGTCACCCCTAAGGTAGCCTCTAGGTAGCCCATAGGGCAGGTTGCTATGTAAGTAAGAGGCAGAACATTACATGTCCTGGTAGTGAAAGGCTTTCAAATGTGTTTTTCACTACTCAGAGGCCTACCTCTCTCATAGGACAACATTGGGGATTCTTCATTACATGTGTATTACATTTTAATCTTAGAGATAATGCACTATAATATTTCACCACAATAGACAATACGTTTGAACTAGAGTTTACTGCTGTCAACATACACAGTCACCTTTTATCAGTAAGAAGCAAGAAAGGGCCCACTCAGCTTCAATTGCAACTTCTATAAATCACAGGGGGAATGAACCTCACCTGTCTTAAAGCCTAGGTCTCGGGATAATTTTCTCGGAGACCCTCGTACACATCTTCACCCACCAACAGGGTATGTTATCGTCATTGGGGTGATATCGCACATAGCTTCATCATCAGGTCTCTTCACTTGAGTGTCCAGTTCTTCAAATGAATAAGACCTCCAAACAGGAGGTGGATTGTCTGGGTATCTGACACAGGTGGGGTCATTTATTGATAAAGTTACCTCCTACACCTCTAAACATGTTTGACTTGAAAAAAGTGGGATAGGGGTAGAATTACAAACAAGACAATGTTAATTGAGATGATTAGTGAGTCCTAAACATCTAAAACGTTGATCAACATGTTTTAGCACTAAATTGCCTCTCTGAATCCATGGCCTTCATCAGGACCGTGTGTAGTAGATCCCACCTTACACCTGATCTCTAGGAGAGGTATTAATTAGGCATATTAACTCATGCTTCTTCTGTAGGGGCACCGTTTTGGGCGTAAAACACTTTTGTGGAGGCATAATTTTTGCCTGCAATTCAAAGTGGTATACAATTTGCCCCGTGGCATTCAGGAAGACGTGGGGGGGTTCCATCTGCAATCTATTGGGCACATGTTTTCAGGTACCTTCTTGATACGCATCTTTCCCATTGTGTCTTCCTGAATCCTATGAGGCGAATCACATGCCACTCTGTGTTCAGAATTGATACACTCACTGCATTTGAGAATGATTATCTGAAAAAATATTAGTAAGATAATTTAACTAATGTCTTTCTCAGACCATCCACATGCCTACCAGTTGGGTATTGATTGTAGGTACATATTTCTTTGGTACATTACATTTAAAAAAAATCCCACCTCTTAGAAGCACTGACATTGCTACTAGATGATACGGGGCTGGTTTGTGCAAACAAGGAGAAGGGAATTTTGATGGGGGCTGTGGGGAGGGTACCTGGAATTCAATTAGTGGAGAGTGAGTAATGTTATTTTTCCTTTCTTCATTTCTCTTTCAACCCTTTGTCTCAGTGCAGTAATTACCTTATGTTGAATATGCTGTTATGAATACATTTCACATGAACATTATTCGGCGTAGAAGAGAATGTATAACAATGAACATGTTTCTTTGTGCAAACAAATTGATCATGCTTTGCAATAACATTGACTTAATATTAACATATACACTTATAGGTATTTTCTTACTATTTATTTCAGCACTGATTGGTCTAGTCACATTGCCTGTTCTTTAGTATAAAACATGGTTGCTGCAACTGTTATGTTACAAACAATTTTGAAGATACTGATCTCTCAGCAGTATGTTCTCAATCTGGCCTTAGGAGACTCAGAACTTGGCTCAATCAGTTTTCTCACTACAGTTTGACTCCTACTTTCATTTTCTGTTCTTACATCAGCACCTTCTCCAAAGACATGTTTACAAGCTTCTCACTTCATGTTCACATATAAAAAGTGTTTTTTCCAAAGAATTCCATCAATATGCACTTCCTGTTCGCGCACAAGAATTGTTTCCTAAGAAGAAAAATCCAACATCAAAGGAAAACAAAAATATAAACGTTTCGCTGATTATGCTTTTACCACTACTTAGAGGCCCAGTAATGCTTAGAGGAAAGCTAATTTGGTGTCCTGAAAAGATAGAGATGAAAGATCAAACAGTTATAACACCTCAAACCCAATTGCCTCAAAGGCATTCTAGGTAGTGTATAATGGTCACATAGTAGACCTCCAGGCAAGAAATATTTGTAGATTATGCTATATATTTATCCGCAGCCACTCATAGTTCTTGGTAAATTAGGAGACTTGTAATGTTCAGTCAGGGGAATAACTTTTATAATTGGCATTAGATATTTAAAAATATGCAAAAAAGGAAGTATAATTTATGTGGCAGTGTAAGCCTGAAAGGGTGTTATTTTGACCTATATTGGATGCCCCTTTGTCCCTGGACAAAGCTATACCTCTCTGATGAGCTTTAACTAGAATGGAACACATGCTTGGGACGTTTTTATTGAATTGAGGCTGGCTTACCAATCCAGAGCTGTAATATAATACTGTTCTTGGAGTTGTAAAACTGTTTTGTTGTTGTTCTGCTTGGTGAGATTGGCACTGTGTTATTTCTATGCTTAAAAACTCTGCTAGAGAAACAGACATTTGTGGTGAATAGATTTACATTGTCAGTGATGTTGTAGGGGTATCTGTATCAAGGACCTGCCCTTCACCTAAACTTGGGAATTAACCAGAATTATTTTCTTCCTTGTTTGCATAATTTATGCAGCACTCTAAGCCTAAAAGAGTATTTTTTTTACTTATATTGGGTACTCCCCGGACAAATCTATATTCTTTGATGAGCTCTAACTAGAGTGAAACACATGGCAGTGTTTGCTTTCATTTATTACAGGTATACTTGGATGGTATTTTACCAAGCCAAAGCTTTAAAACTGTGCTTAGAGTGGTATAAAAGGTATGTCATTTTTCAGCTCGGCGTGAATGACACTGTGTTAGTTCTATGCTTTAAGACATTGCTGTAAAAATGGCAAGAGACTCAGTTACTATCTAGCTCAGTGTGGTTGACACTGTGCTAATCCTATTCTTAAATCTCTGATAGAGAAACAAATATTTGAGATGAGCAGATTCAGAGTGTCTGTGTTGTTGTGTGGTACTCCATATAAAAGAGCTGCTCTCCATCTAAACTTGGGAATTACCCCCCAGTGTTCCCTGCTTCCTTTTTTGCATAATTTATCTAAGCCTGGAATGGTATTGTCTTGAAATATATGCAATATGTGACAGATGGACTTGAGGTAATCTGGATATTATTAGAGATACTGTTCGATACAGCTATTCTCACTACATTGGGTATTACAACATTTCCTTGTAGGGGAGTGGTCTGATCATGCAGTGTTAGACCCAAGTGTATTTTGTTGTTATGTGTGGGGCAATTTTACATATCAAGAAAGTTCTTATCTTATTACTTTTCTTGATTTGCTTTATTGGCAGCAGGCTCTTGAGTGGTGTGATGGAATTTCATAGTGCCACATGATTTCTATGCAGTGAAGTAAATACATAGTACCCTTATTTAGAATGAAAAGCAAATCTCAACAATATGCCGGCATTTAAGCTTCAAATCAATACCAGTTGAGGACAAATGGGGAGTGGATATAGGGACACTAAGAAGAATTGGCATTTGCCCATATGAGATTGGTCTTATGTGAAAACTGATTAAAAATATTACATAGGAAGTGATTGATGAGAGTCTACACATCCCAAATTAGCCTTATATGCTAAGTTTACTGAGTTCTCTGAAAAGTACCCCGAATGAGGTGCAGCAAATTCTTTTGCATATGCAGAGGATATACAGTGTGATGTCTCTCTTTTTGACGGGGAAACCAGACCATTTCCGGCTTCTCCAATGAGCCCCTTCACTAATCACCTAAATTAGGCTTAACAGATATTCATCTAATCAGGGAGAAGGCAAAGGTTTACCTACACCTTGACTTAGAAATGATTGAAAATTTAACTGTTGACTCTTTATGAAAGTATTTAGAAATATGTACAAGGAACAAAAACTAGATTGGGCGGAAGGCCCATCTAGTTGGGGTTTGATGCAGCAGCAGTACTTCTGGGATGGGAACAGTACAACATGAGTTTGACTTGAGACCCCTCTGACTATGTAATTTCTATGCCAACACCACCTCTTGGATGCAAGATTCATAATTAACTGATCGTCCTATTCTTGAAGACTGAATGGTTCATGCTGAGAGCTATGATGGAAAATGCGGCTGGAACAGTATATTTCTTGATGGCATGCTTATGAAATTGTTCATTTAGTCTTCTCAGCCATTTTCTGCACGTTCTTCCATTCTTTAGGCTGCATCTTGCACTGGTACTTTCCGTCACTGAATTGTATGTTGAAATAAGACTAAAGTAAAAAAGTGATAAGCGATCGCAAACTTGGCTACTTATAACAGCATTCAATGGGAGGGAAGGTCACTGTATCTGTATATGCAGCTGTAGATTCCAGAATCCTTTGTGCAATTTCAAAGTATTTGGTGCTGCGGAAATGTGTTAACTGGGCTGCTGCAGACATTGTTGGTTGATAGGGTTCAGAACCTCTTCAATTGTGTTGTTTCAGAACTAAGGGTTTGATTTAAGCCCCTACAACCATCCTTTCGACACATTAGAGTTATCGTTTTACACTAATGTGCCGTTAGATGGCCAAAATTGCTGCGCCATATTTACAAAGTGACACAGTGCATACACTGCGCCACTTTGTAACCCTTAGCGCTATATTATACCTGCACGAGGCATAATGTATGCAAAGGGGGCCGTCCCCTTTTAATGCCTGCTCAGAGCAGGTGTTAAAAGGGGGCATGCCATTGAATAAAATGGCCCGCTATGTACTCTGCAGGAGTAGCGCCAAAATTCTGCTACTACTCCTGCAGAGTACATCAATAGCGTCACAAATAATGACGCTATTTCCTTCTACCCTGCACTATGGTGTGCCTTATTTTAAATACGGCACTCACATGATGTTGGTAGGGTGGCACTCAGGGGTGCAAGGAAAGTGGCACAGCACTGGGTGCAGCACCACTGTCCTTAAATCAGGTCCTAAGTCCTTTTGATATGTAATGCTTTGGAATGAGATAGTCAGCAGGCTCATTTACTTCAGGAGATTCTTCGTAGAGGGCTTTCTGAACCTCAGTCAATCAATCAATCAATCAATCATGACTGCCTTAAGCATTTAAGGAATGTTTGGTAGAGTTGTTTCACAGTCTTGCAGACTAAACCACTCCAGAACTTTTAGGATAGCTGTGCCACTATACCTCAGGCCCAACTGTTTACCTCAGCTGGTGCACCTGTCTGAATGTCTTGTGGTGTACTTGGGGGAAGGCGCCAAGTTGCTGCGCTACTTTAAAAGGACATATTGCCCAGAAATACATTGTTGAATCCAGTGGCCAGTGGGTTGCTGCAGCTCTTCCCTGATCATACAGCATTAGGTCCAAAAATATTCAGGCCTGAGCCTCGGGGATCCAGCACTTGTAATCCGGCGATATATCACGTCATGACTGTAGAACAATACTCAGACGACCATTATCGTTGTTGAGGTGTGCATTATTCTGAACCAAAATGACTGTATACTAAAGCAGAAAGCTAAAGAAAGAAGGCTCCAGGGATGAGAAGCTGATCAACAGACACACCATGAGTATTAATAACACAGCCTGGTTTCTGGAGAGGAACACGTTTAGCTTCAGAGAGGATGGTGCAGACAAGTTCATCTTTGAAATAGGAAAAATCAAATAATACAGTCATGAAACTATGAAATCTGAAAGATTATCTGCAGCTTTAAGAAACCTTACAAAAATATCTCCTAATGCTATTCTTCTGGATTTTGGTGGAGCTATTGAAGCTTAATGGAGGAGGAGGGAGGTTGCATTACATGACGAATTCGAGCGATCGGGAAAGCGTGCCACAAACCTAATGGTGGTGCCATGGTGAAAATCCATTTTTAGGATTATCACGAAGACTGGTCTTTCAGTGAACGAGACGTGAAGTTTGAGGGTGAAGAAGGTGCCAATGAAAAGAATTACCAAGTTTTGTCACCATTACAGAGAAATTCATCTGACATTTTGGTGATGTGCACGTTTGCAAATTGATTAAATAAAACGTAATACAGATCATAAGCCACTCATATGAACGTCTTTTTAAAAAAATACGCCCTTAATACAATTTTCTCAAAGGCAAGTCTCATTGACAATTTTGTGCTGTGGTATCGAGTTCCTGGGTACTATAGGAGCTGTAATGGAGGGATGCAGTTGTTATGGGTTTACCATTCTCTGAATTCAACGTCTTTTCTATATGCGCATGTGCAGTGCCAGCACGCATGGTCACAAAGTACCTTGATATTGTTTTTGTAAATGGACATATTACGTGTGTGTGAACAGTGCTTCTGTCTGAAAATTGTGTGTCCAAATGTCTAAGCTACTCGAAAGCCGTATTACATGGCTTATTATGACTCCCTCCTTGAGGTATGATCATTCTAGTTGATCGCAATTAAACTAGTGTAGACATACAAGCAATAATGCATACACACATAAATACATACAGCAAAACATCCAACGTATTATCAACATTGGTCTGAAATAATTCAGTTAGATATGTGCAATATTATTAAATACATATTTTTAATGGTGACTTTCCCAACATTTTGAGTGCAAGAAGAGTACACCAAACTTACACGAATGAAAAATGTCAACTAAAAATAGCTGTTTTGTGTAAAACTGCCTTAATTGTAGTATTCTAAAACTATTCAACCAAAGGTTTTCATCGTGCTGCTGAGACTTGGTTCTAGTATTTGTCTCAGAAGGCTTCATATTGATCTGTGAATGGAAATGTGACGATAAAACTGTACTTCGGCCACAGCTGATTGCCCACCAATATTATTTATTGACATGAGCAGAGCAGCAAAGTGAAAGAGCTGCCAAAGTGATACGTGGTAATTGCTTGGAAGTGAGGGTCTGCATTCCCTATTGACCAGTGCTTACTGATATTTTGACGGATTATAGTTAACTCTATTAGGAATGGCATTATCAAATTACATAAACCATACTGCAGAACAACAAGAATCACTTTGGTTCATTGATTTTTGATTAGGCAGCATCTTAGTACATTTTAGCACTGGATCCTACTCCTGTTCATATGGTATTATTCTGCGATCTAGGAGAAAAGTCATGTGGGGGTACGCCAATGCAATCACGCTGACAAGGCCTGACAAACATCTTTTTATACAAAATGTTTATGATGATCCAAACATATGTGTGCATAATTATAATATAAAGGATGACACCATTGTAAGAAATTGAATTATTAATTAGGGTGGATGGAAGCCCACCCTAAGTGCTTGTCAAAGAATTCAGTAATTTAAACCTGAGCCCAATAACTAGTAGCAACAGCACAGAGCAGACAGGATTAACTTTTAAAAAGTGTCAAGCATTTAGAAGTACCTAAACAGTTAAAAAGTGAATAGAACACACTGCAATAGAAATCCACTCAACTTTAGAAAAATAGAGTAAAAATGTAATAAACAAAATAAAAACAAATTGACAAAAATCCAATTGGGAGAACCAAAGGTATGAGTTTTAGGAGATTTTAGGAGAAATAGGGCCAAAACGTATCCAAGTGTCAGTGTTAGTCTATTGTCATGAAAGACTAGAACCTAGGTGTGAGTTCTGGTCAACCACAGTAGTACACCAGTTGGATACACCAATCCCGTTCTGATGGGAGATTTTAGAGGATTTAGGACCATATATAGAGAATGTAGGGACTGTGACTTCCTAATTGCTATTCTTTGCAAATTGCAATTAGGAAATCACAATTCTTAATGGACAAAAACATACAAGTTGGAATTTGCGATTCCTAATGGGGTCCAAGACCTCATTATTATTAGTGATGTGAGTCACAGTTTGCGACCCATTAGGAACTGCAGCCTTCACAGGTATCTTGGCCTGCTGCGGTCAGCAGACCACCATGTCTGTGATTGCTTTCTAATAAAGCAAACAATTTTTTTAAATGCAGTCCACTTTCCTTAAATAAAAACAAATGCATTAAAAAAAAAAAAAAAAAAAGTTACATTTCATTTTTAGGAGTAGACAGTGCACCCTTGCACCACTGGCTGCTCTTAAAAAATATGTGTTTCAACATTCACAAAGGCAGTTCTAAATCCTTCTACATTTTCTTTATTCATTTCTCTATTTTTCGTCTTTGTTAATAACATATTTATAGTCTTATAAACTGCTAGTGTAAATAGCAAACAGACAACTACTATTAGTAGAGGTACTAGGAGAGCTTTGGGGATTACTCCTCCTACTGCTTTTATCCAGTTGCCTATTGAAGAAACAAATTTAGTAAAGGTTT